>NC_081433.1:36156531-36456531 GCF_949786415.1 Peromyscus eremicus
AGATTATGCCGGGATATCTAATTAGCTTTACATGTATTCATTTGCAACTTAAGAACAGAGCTGTAAATCAGTTTTGTCTGAGAAAACATACCATTATTTGCCCAAAGAGCCAGGGTCCTCTAAACTCCACCAGGCAACATCACTTATTTCACTGCGTCTCTGTTGGATCATGTCATCAGGTATGGGCAGTAGACTGGTTACCATGGGTAGACTCCACCAACACACAACTCCTATGTATGAGATGAGGCTCTAACCACATGGGACCAAGTATGTAACTCATACAGGAGGCAAAGGCAAATAGAATCTACTTCAGTGGTAGACTGTGGTATCTGTAATACAAATACAGGCGTCAAGTGGGAGGGGGCAAATTAAGTGACAATGTAGAGGAAACACAATTCATTTTGAAACTTCAGATAAATGTAGATCTGTTGTTTTTTTTTTTTTTTTAAGAGCATATGCTTTGGAGACATTCAACTGCTAAGAAAGCAATTCCCTCTTGCTTACCTTGTTACAGTTGCATAATGAAGTTCGAATGCTTGAAGTGACCTTTGGAAAGCAAGGAAATTGAGTTTGAAGGGGAGAGACAAGGTGTGGAGACATCAAAGAGACCAAAGAGAACAGGAATGGAAGGTCTATGTTTAGAGAAGAGTATACCAATTTTTCTATGACATTATTTTAAACGTAGAAGGGGTGTGTGTGTGTGTGTGTGTGTGTGTGTGTGTGTGTGTGTAAATTATACATGTTTATAATTTACTTATATGCTACTTTCATTAACCACTAATAAAAATGCATTCTAAAAGTAACAGAGTACATTACACACAACATATGGGAAATTAGAAAAAGGAAGCCAGCAAACATCATCCGTACTCTAACACTGAAGGTTAGCCCTTCTTTTAAATCTGTCATTTCACTTCAGGAAAACATAAACCACTTTATTGTAAGTTTGTAAGTTTAGTTTCCTTGTATTGAATAATAAAACGTTGAAGGTAGTATATCTGGTTTATAAGGACTGAATCAAAACTTTTGACAAATAAGAAAGACTCAGCTTTATATAAAATCATCTCTGGCTTATATTTTAAGTGTCCATATATATTTAAAATCTGTATGGATATGTACAGAGGTATATAAATATATACATTCATTCATTCACACATATATAGGTATAGAAATAAACATTGGAGAACCAGAAGTAATATCAAAATTCATATCTTAGGACCTAGATAGAACACTATAAAAGTTAGTGATAAGCATAACTTTAAATAGCCTTCAAAACAGTTTGAATCATGGAATGATGCTCACTATTAAAATGTCATTTTCTGTGCTGTCTTTTTTCTTTACCTTAAAGATTTGAAGGTCACCAAAGCCACATGCTTCTTCCTTGTCCTTTTTCTTAACCTGACCAGAAAAAGTACTAGAAAGGAAGAAAGACAGATATGTGCATAATACAGCACAGAAAGAATGGGTAAGATAGATAATTCCAGGAAATGCTCAAAATAGCTAAATTAGCCTTATGCCAAATATACATGAAGTAATGTACTTTTTATAATGTTGGTTCAGCTGAATAAAATGATTTCATCTTCAAGTGTTCCGGTGATTATAACTGAAATGTGACTCATTTCCATGAGGGCTCCTCTCCCTCCTCTTTGGACCAAGTGGTCAGAATCAAGATAAATAAAAACGTTAACAGCCGTAATGGGTTGTTCGTTGATAGGGTGGGTCTTCACTTTGTAAGGCCCAGGCTATGGGCTTCCTGACTTTGTGTTTATGTGTACCTATGACAGTGTAGTTTGACGGAATTTTATTATGGGACACCATGTAGTAATAGATTCAAACTTAGGCAAAGTCGTGTTCATGTGTTTCCTTCTGTTCCACGCATTTGTGAGGATGCTGTGGGAAAGACATGGGAGCGTTCTTAGGGCTACTCAAGGGCTCACTTTGTGCTCTTAGCAATGGACCATAGAAGGACCTAAGCTACTTAAGCACTTCAAGTGCAATGAAAAGAGACCTAAAACACCCTAAGACATGTGAGGAAAATCATCTGTTCCCACTGTTAGGCAACATGGCACCTCCTACCATGTACAATCAGAAGATCATCTACTAGGGGTTCCTTATTCTCAAGGGATAACATTGGCCTCCAAGTCACCATGAATTGATTATTGGCTCCCATCTGTTCCACCCCATGTGCTAAACTATGCTTAATCTGTGTTTCACTTATATAAAATCAAAAGGACTGAAAATGCTCATCTCCTCCTACCCAAGCTCTAGAGTTTAGACCAAATGAATCACAGGACTTCAGTAGAAGGATATAGTCTTTCCAGAGTAAAAATGTCTTTCACTTCTGAAGACACACATGGCAGAGAGGTAGAGCCCCATCCGGGGGGAACCCCAAGTTTTAGTTTACACAGGGTCTGAAATAAAACAAGCTCTTGCCATGTTTGGGTGATAATTAAATGCAGAATGAATGATGCCATACTCTGAGATGGGAGATGCAGGGAAAATGGACCCAAACCTGAGGAGAAGGGAATTTCTTAAACCCAGAGCAGCATGAGAAATGCATACGAGTCGCGTTTGAATTGGAGCTTAGACACAGCAATATAGAAACTGGGCTAACCCATGCCTGGCTTTGCATCAGAGGAGACAGAAAGTTAGCTGCTTTGGCAGAGTACTACTGCAAGTACTTAAATTATACAGAAACCTTTAAAAAAAAAAAACCATTTGCTGCATATAAATTGATGTTTTATGTGCAGACTATTTTATGTAGTCATTAAAATAAGACCCAGGGGACCCATTTGAGCATTATCTCCTGGGCTTGGTGTTCATCTATGATTTTGGAGGAAAATAAATTTTCTTTATAAACATTCCACAATTCATACTCCTCATGCTCTCCCCAGTTCAGATCATCTCCTATCAGTATTTTCTTGATGATACATGTGTCATAGGGCAGCATTAAAATAGAGCCGAGTATATTAAATCATAACTTGTGTTAAGTAACCAGTTTGATTCCGTTTTTTTTTTTTTTTTTTTTTTTAAAGAGGGGAACAAACTGACATTTTTGTGTCACAGACGTTGGTAATTGTTCCCAAAGCCCAGCACAGCAGTCACCCACACGACAAAATAGCTTTAAATGCCACTGGGCTCCCCGTGCCGTTGTGATTTACAAAGTGATGACATGAATGACTCTACCAGTTAGAAAATGTGATGAAAATATTGGCCAGGAATACAGTGTGCTTCGATGTTCTAGCCCTGGTTCCTCAAAACCAGTAGACTCGGCTCTTTAACTAGGAACTGTGCAAAGAATGCAGCATTTGGAATGATGAACTGTGCTGTGATTTGTTAGTTTCAAACGACTTCTCTGCTGTCAACGCTAACAGAATACAAAGAAAATTAATAATTCTTGTTGCCCCCAATATCCCTCCCGCTTTTACAAGCTTATGATAATTTATGGGCTGAAGTTTGTTCATTTTTTTTAAGTGGAGATTTCTGAAATGGATGTTATCTTAGACACAATTTCTCAAATAGAGCTCCCCAGTGGAAAGACACAAGACAACATGGAAAGACGTGGGATAGACCTTATTTCTGGAGTCAAGTTGGCAGCTGAGAGAACAGCCCAATTGCTGTAGGCTTCCATTAATACATATCCCCTCTAACCCTGGTCATATCAGAAATATGAATCTTTTAATGATCTTCTTCTTGTGAATTCTAATATGTGAATGAATCGTTAAAAGTGGCTTCCAGTTGGATTGTGTTTGGGAAATGCAACCAGAGCAATAAGCTTAGTGGTCTGAATATAAACCTTCGATGGATATTTGTTGACTATATACCTTCTTAGATTTAGTATATTCCAGGTGATAAAAAAAATCCTATGATTCTGTGTTTTAAAGCAAGTCTTTCTTCGTATGAATTAAAATTTGTGTATACTTGAATTTCTAGATTTTGTTAGTATGTGGATATGTATGAAGGGGATGCAAATAAAAAGAGAATGATTCGGGGAAGAGAGATCTAGGGAACAGCAGGAGATGAAGGAATGTATGTGTCATGAAAGCAGAATCAAGGCTGTTGAGGAAGTGAAAAGGAGCCCAAAGTAGATATGAGAGACCGGAAAGGGTGGTGGGGGATGTACATAGGAACAATAACAATATAATAATATATGTCTGAAAATGTCCCAATGAGACTCATTTCTTTGTGTTCTAATCAAGGAATTAATTTAAAAAGTCAGACACACACATGTAGTTGTTTTGGTTTGGTTTGGGGAGTTTTTCTCTGGCCCACATTAACAGGACACCCACTTTAGTGATAAGATTAAAAGAAGTTATATTAAGAGCATGTGCCTGAAAGCTACCTAAAACTTGAGTTGTTGGAGTCTGTCCCTGTTTGTGTTTGTGTTTGTGTGTGTGTGTGTGTGTGTGTTTGTGTGTGTGTATGTATGCATGAGTTTGTGTGTGGTGTGCATGTATGTGCACATGAATATATATTTGTGAAGTCGCTGCTTCTGTAAGAAAGAATTAACTTTTGGGGTTGCCCATATTTTTACTTCTTCCCCAGTAAGTGACATTACTGACCCTCAGCCATAACCAACAAGTACAGACTGCCAACATGTTAATGGTAATAAAATAAATTATGAATTAACTAGATATTACTGAAAGGTGATTGCTCTCCTCAGACATGGTGGGATAGAATTAATACAAGCATGCCCAATCCTGACAGATTCTGGATTTCCATTACTCACTGCTGTAACGAAATGAGGAAACACTTGTATTTTCATTAGAAAAAGAAATGAAGAAATTGGTGATTGGCAAGTTATCACAAATTTCCAGACAGACATCCTTTCTATCTATGAATCTGGAATACAGTAGTACAATATACAATAGTCTCTGGATGCTGTGGTAGATGAACCCATGCCTCAGTGGCTTTCCTCTGAAGATACAACCAGGTTGTTGCAGATGGGAAGAGTTCATGACCTCATGCATTTAGGAAGTTAAGAAGAGAGCTTTCTGGCCTTTCTAAGAGTCATAAACATCAAGGATTTAAAGAAATAATTGAGAGTTTTTGTAGATACAGGGGGCAGGGAGGACAAATGTCTAATAAAGATGAGACCAAATAAGACCTAGTTGTATAAATTAAAATGTGCCAAACATCTTATTCGAACTTTCTAACCATTACTATTTAACAACTGTGTCAAGTGAGTGTGGAGTTCTATGAATTTTTGTTCAAATGAGTCTCACTGTTCTCCAGCACACAACTTAAGGGAAAATTTGTATGTTTTCCTTGCCTATTTTTGGTAGACTGACTGATAGGCAGCTTAGCTTTAAATAGTGGTAAGGTATGAAGGACTATATTAGGTATAAACAGTGAAGCATGCTGGGAACTCATGAGCTGGCTAAGGACTAGAAGTTGGATTGTTTGGGTTGGCATTTTTTCTGTACAAAAGAGCAACAAATATAAAATCCCATTTTGTTTCGGTACACAGAAATCTTAAAGCACTTGGTTCTAGCATGTACCTATTTGCATTCTTTCAAGAGAAGATTGATAACTAGACTTCTAAGAACCCAGCATTAAAGGAACAGAACAGTCAACATTTGGATGTTGTATTTCTTAAATTCAGGGACATCCCTTAGGAAACACTGAAGTTTCTATTTGTGAGTGTTATCTGTACAGCTGTTTGTCAGTACAGACTGCAAACTTGGGTTATTTGAGATCATTAACCCAAAGGACAACTAGCATGAGTTATCTGAAAATAAAAGACAATCAGAGTGCCTGCCAATAATATTTTTCATAGCTGCTAATACTTGACTGACAGCTCATCATAGTGTTTCCACCATGTTGCCGGTGGCCTCACCAACTCCCCACCAGCATTATCTAAAGACCTTCAAAGCCCGAATAGACTTGCTTTCTTACCAGGATGTCATGTGCATAAATAAAGAAGATGCTTGTCAACATGATTCCAGTGGGCCCAACATCCCAGCACGATAGGATCATGAGCTTGATTTATAAAATAAAATAAAAAAATCCACGGTTGATTTATCCATTGACTTAACTGCATTTTAAAACAGTTGTGTTACACTAAGCCCACAGTCCATTAAATCCCCTCGGCTTATTTCATGTCAGTTTTGAGAAGGCAGTCTTTTCCATCAAATCATATTAGCTTTAGCCACCTTGAAGAATTTCATCTTTACATGGGCTAAAACGTAACGCTGTCACAATTCTTTGTCTTCTCTCATGGGGATACCCTCTGCAGAACCAACAAGTATGTCTCTTTTTGTTCTCTTTTCAAAAGGATGGTGAAATCACTCAGTCAGAAAAAAAGGAACTCCTTAAAAATGAGTGTTTCTTCACCTTTTATTCCTTCTGAACACTTGGCACATAGGGACGTCATATAAGAATCTTGGTGGAGTCCTTGCTAAGTTCTAGAGAACCATCCTTGCACTCCAAAAAGAGTAGTGTCACCCATGTGATCATAGTGCTGCATTTCTGATATTAGAGATAAGTAACTTTGACAATGAAAATGTAAGACATCTGTCTTTATTACACATTTCCATAGAGCCAAAGAGATGCCACACTAAACAGTCCAACAAAATATCAGAAATATATTTTAATAAATTTTATATATCACACGGGTTTTTTTCCCCTCTGCTTTTGACCCGTTGTTTTCCTCCTTAGGATTTCTACAACGAGCCAACTTACCAAATGTAAAATGTATACAAAGGAACTATATATAGTTTCATTCTGGATAAACTTAGACTAATCGACCAAGTTAATTTTGTCCTACACCTTCATGGAAATTCAAATTCCGGGTGACAGATGGGGTTTCTCCACTGCATCTCTGCGATACTTATAGGAATACTAGAACTGGTCAATCAACCCTGTCATTGCCAAGTTATGTCAATGTTTTCTCAGGTGTTCAGCAAACAGGTGTATTAAACCAGAAGAAATGTGACTGTGTCTTTAACAGTCAATTAGCAATACAAGGGATTATTTTACAGTCATAACTTGGTAACATAACATGCCATGGAGTTACTTTAGAAGACACATACCTTTTACATTTCTGGGGTTTTCATAGAAAAAGCAGCAATAGCCGTGGGCCTGGATTTAGAAAATCAAAATAATGCTTTCCATCTGGATTTGCACAGTAGCTAGGAGAAAAAGAGTCTGTCACAAGCAGCCATTATTCCCTCTTGGTCTTGGAAGAATAAGCCTGTGGTTCTATGTTAACAGCCCTCATTTTATTCATCAACCAATTTTGTTTTCCATCACACATCCTCGTTGTTTGTTCTTTCTCTTACCCCTCATAACCCAATATTTAATTAACACTATGCTGTGAGGCTTAGGAGGGCTTGGTCTTGATTTCAAGCTTCGCTTCAGGATTCCTTGAAGAAGGAAGCATGTTCTTTATTAAGACTCCAGAGAGCTGAGCTGCTGCCTCTCAAGTGTCAGCTTGTTGCTCTGTCATCTTAGAAAAAAACTTTTTTTATATATCCTCATATATCTATCCTCAGAAATCTGTTTTCTTACAGGGCTGGAATTTAGAAAATAAAATATATATCAAACCATAAATCTCTGTTCCTACTAAAGCATTTAATGTCTGTCTCAATTTATGTCCTAAAGTATAAAATATGAAAAACTAAACCAGCAAATGGAATACTTTTTAATGTCAGAGTATTATCAATATATAAAAACTAGAACAGAAAATATAAAGGTTTATTGTAGAGGGAAATTCTACCAAGTACACAATTTTCAAAATTAGTTATTGTTAAAGATCAAAGATGTTCCCCAAGATAGGAATAGGTACTTCTGGGACAGTGACAGGAAGAGAAGCTAGTCTCACGGAGGATGCTAGAACTCTTCCATTTGTCTCACAATTCGTTGTGTTACATTTTATAAGCATCTCTTTCCTGCGGCCATCTTCCGGGATTCTAAACCACCAATAGCAATGGGAAAGACATTTTAAAGGCTAATCATCGCCACCTTTTGATATCACTCTCTTTGGCTTTAGCAGTTTTGACTGCGGTTATGCTAAGTGGGGAGTGGTTGTTCCAAATGTTTCCTGAAGTTTGTCTTATCATATTTCCGGCAGTGTTTGAAAAAAAAGTGTCCTAAATAAATGGAAGATCTGTTAAGAGTTGTCCTCCCAGAGAGCAGAAATCCTCCTCAGTTCCAGTATTCTGCTAAGTTGGGGTGGGGTAATTGGGGGATGGGAGAATGTGTACAGATTAACTAATAAACCATAGAGCTTGCCTCAATCTGGAGTGATGCAATAACTCCCTATACATCTGTCAGAAAATTCTAGGTTATCTTCTTTTTTGTCTTGTTGTTGTGTGTTTGTGAGAGAAAGAGACAGGGTTTCTCTGGGTTGTCCTGGCTGTCCTGGAACTCACTCTGTAGATTAGGGTGCCCTCAGGTTCACAGTGATCTGCCTCCTGAGTGCTAGGATTAAAGGCGAGCACCACTACCACTGGCTTAGGTTATTTTCTTATAACATAGTCAAGGATAAAGGCTTGCTTTAACATAGGGGATGATGTATGCTGTTCATGGTAAGTGAGGGAAAACGTAGATTTGATTTGCTGCAGCTGTTGAAGATGATCAATAGATTGGTATACATTGTACTGGTGATTCAAGGTAGATGTAACTTGAACCCAGTCATTCTTGACCCCATGTCTTCTCTGTATTTCAATGTTTTCTGTGACCAATAATCCAGTACCACAGAATGGGAAAATTGTAAAGAACAGGGCTTATTTTAACTTTTCTTTTAGATGTAAGGGAGACATCTTAGAACATCATATGGCAAGGGACAAAGAGTCGGGGTATTGTCTGTGATGCTTCGGATCTGTTTCCCTCTCCTTTGGAAGCCACCAGGATTCAGTTATGTGGGCTCCATCCTAATGACCTTACCTAATTCTAATCACTTTGAAAGGACCCCACCTCTAAACACCATGTAAAGATTAATAATAACTTTTAATAACTGACAATGGAGATTAACTCTCACATATGAAACTCTAGGAGGCACCAACTATATTTTAACCACAGCACCTTACTTCCAATACTATTCGATTCACTGTCACTATGTTAGGGGACTATTCTAATTGACTGTCTATAATGCTTTTTGTGCCTGACTCACCAGATCCTCTTTGGGGATCTTCATTTTTATGAAGAATCCATTTGATTTATGTCGCATAACCCCATGTAATTTTCCTAGTACCACACTGTTAAATTGAACAAATGGGTATCTTAGTGGAAAACAAAATGTGCAATTCAAACACTGAGAGGCATAGTTTAATTATCTGCAAGGATTATAAGCATACATGACACCAGAAAAGTAGGATGCTAAAGTAATATTTCATGTGACCATGCAAAATAAATTTAACATTCATTTAGAGTATTTTGCAGACTTCATGTTTGTGCAGGGTTATGTACTTATATAAAAGCATGTGTGCATATGTGCATACTAATGTGTTATGCACATGTGTCTGTGAAGGCCATAGATTAACACGTTGGTGTCTTCTTCAGTTACTCTCTGCCTTAATTTTTGGGACAGGTTCTCACTGAATCTAGATTTCACTAGTGGGCAAGGCTGACTAGCCAGAGAGCCACAGTATTCTGCTGTGGTGTAATTGCACACAGCCTTGGTGCCAGGGAATCCATACTCAGGTCATCATGCTTGGGCAGGAAAGAGTTTACCAACAGAGCCAGCTCCTCAACCCCTATTGCTGACTTTGAAGCATTGAGGAAATACCAGACAGCCTTACCTGTCTACCACTGACTTCTGTCTTCAGTATGGCTTTAGGGAAAATGTGTGTTTTGGAAAATCTATAAGTGTTTTGAGTAGTTCACATGGTAACATCCCCAAAAGAACAATTACAGAGGTCCTTCAACCCATGATTTTTTTCAGAAATTTTCCCCAGATACCAGGCAATTTAATATGATTTAAAAGAATGATATATGTTCTTATAACAATCATTAGTAGCTCCTTGATCTTTTGGGGTTTTTTTTTTTTAGTACTTTTAATTACTTCTTTTCATTCCTAAATAATGATGTTGAATGTGTTGAGTCCCACTGCAGTGCCTAATTTGCCTTCTTAATACTGTGAGCCCATCCACAAGGTCCATTAGCTGAGTAATAGTGGGAGGTAGCATCCTTATGCATGGAACATCCTGCCCTTATAGCTACAGTGATGAGTTTTGTACCACCCACCTGGAGACAGAGGAGTTGACGTCTCATATGTGGGGAACAATTTAGAGGAAGTATTCAGAAAGGGATTTGAGATATGTTTTTGTTTTCAAAACTAAGGAAATATAAAAGACAAAATGAACTGATTGGCATTTACTTGTAACTATTTCAAAGAAACATGTTGACATATTCCCACAAATAAGTAGTGCTAAATGTCAACCTGAATTAAGCCATTTGGCTCTAATTGAGACATGAACTGATTTAGCAATTTTGAATACTTCTTATCTCACTACAGACAGAGAAAAAATGGAAAGTGCATTGAACACTTAAGGTATTTTAACCAGAAAGGGTGGTACAAAAGAGGTCATTTCAAAGAACACATAAAATCCAAGTTGGACCTTAATGTGTAGCATATTACCATCTTCATATTTAAAATACATCTCTAAGCAATCTAATATCCTAGCATTTTCTCACTGTATAGACTATCCACATACTTACACCTAAATTATGTAAACCATCAATATATTCCTTCAAAATAGCTGTATCAATTTGAGTGATTAAAATCATTCTATGGAAAAAATTAGAGCCTTAACTTTCAGCTCAAATTTAGTCTCTCACTTGATCTATGACCTTGATGCTTACACTCAGCTCTACCAAAATAACATGACTTATGCAGAATTCTTGGGTAAAACTTGAGGAAAGATATTGCTTCACCTCTTCATCAGAATACATGGCTGATTATGATGATAAATAATAAATTCAAGCATTATTGTAAGTCTGTGGCCACAGTTGTGTTGCTATGTGGTCAAACCTCTTAGGACGCCCAATCAGAGGAAAACTTGCATATGCACGTTGAAAACAAAGGCCTCTCTGCTCCACAAAACAATAATGAGGTATCAATAATGGAAAGGCAGTTGGTACAATTAAAAGATTTTAACACAACATCATGTTGTTGCTGAAGTATCAACCAGTAGTACAATCCATTGTCATACACATGCTGGAAACAGAAGTTAGTTTCCCCCCCTCCTAAGTAAAACAAACCCATTGCCATGCATATACTGAATTGGTACAATGTTGCTTTTTCTGTTGACTTTGCAAAGAACTTATTTAAGTAAATATGCCCCTTCACAACCTATGAAAAATGATTTTGACCCATTAATGTACTGGGCTCTTTGTTCTGTGGACTTGTCTTCTTTGGGTAAATGATTTATATTTTATGGCCCATTGTCATAGCTTTGGCCCTGATTCAGTTCCAATTTAAGAAAATACTTGCAGTGCGGTCTTTGAGTAGCATGCAAACACTCCAAGAATTTGATGCTCCCCAGAATAATCTATGCTTGTTATGCAAGTGCAGTCAAAGGCACTTTTTTCTCAGAACAGAACAAAAGAGACTGGATTCTCTGTAGCTTAAATGGCTTCAAGAGTCCTCAGTGGTGGAATGGCTGATGGCTGTGTGCAAACAAGGGAGACTGAGTCATGCATTTTTGTTAGTCACCCAAGAAGCCTTTGGGTTTCAGGTTATTCTTAAGCATGCAAACACTAAGGCTCATCTTTAAGAACCTCGAAAATGTCTTGCCTGATTAAGAAGTTAGTCATTTAATGTTTTGACAACTAAAACAATATACTGTTCAAAAAACTAACAAATTACCCTTAGAAGTAACAGGATACATCATTTTAAAAATGAGCAGCCCAAGGGTTGGTGGCGCCTTCCTTTGTTCTGCTTCATCCTCCTTTGCTGTCTTAGAGTCCAGTGTTTTGCAAATATCTGCATTGAGTTCTAATAATACAGGTTGGTGTTAGTTCTCCACTCTGCGTAGAAACGTTACTTTAGACATTAGCCGCTTTTGTGGTCTGAGAATCAACCCTCCTTCCACAGTGATCTCTTCGTCCGTTCAGTAGTATTCCGGTGTGAACACTGCCTTCCTCCTCAGTCAGTGTTATTCTGGTGTGAATACTGCCTTCCTCCTCAGTGTTATTCTGGTGTGAACACTGCCTTCCTCCTCAGTCAGTGTTATTCTGGTGTGAACACTGCCTTCCTCATCAGTCAGCACTATTCCGGTGTGAATACTGCCTTCCTCATCAGTCAGCACTATTCCGGTGTGAACACTGCCTTCCTCATCAGTCAGCATTATTCCAGTGTGAATACTGCCTTTCTCATCAGTCAGTAGTATTCCAGTGTGAACACCACCTTCCTCATCAGTCAGCACTATTCCAGTGTGAACACTGCCTTCCTCATTCCCCTTTAAAACCTGAATCAGTCTTCAGCATAATATGTTGCCTTGTTCCAGAAGGCACGGCGAGGTCGAATTAGGGAAATGTCCTTACAGTTCTTGTGTTCTGGGATTATTTACCCCTTCTTGTTTTAGAAGTTGCCTCAGCTGTGGTCACAGACATCCCTTGAGGCCACTTTTCTATTTATTTTGTCCATTTAAGGGGAACATACTGAAAGTTTTGCTACTGGGAGATTAAAATAAATACATTGAGAGGAACATTCTCAAAGCTCCTGCACAGACCACTGCCTTCTCCCTTGGGCCCATTGGCATCCCTACCCTACAGGCAATAAGGCTGCCAAGTCCAGTGTTCAGAAATATGCCAGAGTGGAGAAACAAGGTTAATAACCAGCCAGGAACGTGCTTCTTTATTTGTATACATTAAAAACTAAAAGGTAAAATATGATAAAATGACTTTTTAAAAGTACATTGCCTATGAAAATTGATCCACGTGTGTAAGGTAATGATTCGAAGATACCAGCCTATGTTTCTGAAATTCTAGAAAGTGATACTTAACAGTGAATTCTTTGTAGTTTTAACGAAAAATCAATCACATGGATATTTGTTTTAAAAAAAAAAAAAAGAGAGACTTCCTTTGTGTGCCAAGTTTGGATCGTGAGGTCTCACACAAGTTAGGCATAGAAATTAAAAATCTTGAAATGAAATTTGAGGCTGTGTATATACTACACTGGGTAGAACACATGCTTGGTTTGCATGAGGCTGAGTTTAGTCTACAGCAAAGAAGGAAACAAAGCCAGACAGAAAGGAAGGAAGGGAGGTCTCCATTTTCAACCCTCACTGATCACCATGATATGAAAATAGAACTTTATTATAAGACAAAATGATTGAACCCTAAGTTGAATGGAATTATCAATTCTACTCTCCTTATTAAACTTTGCCTTAAGCAAGATTAATGATAATGTGGCATTAACTTATAAGTCAGCTGTTCTCAACCTGTGGGGGGCAACCTCTTTGGGCTTTGGGTGGCAACTGGGGTCACCTAAGACCATGGGAAAACAGATATTTACATTATAATTTGTAATAGTAGCAAAATTAGTTATGAAGTAGCAATGAAAATAATTTTATAGCTGGGGGTCACTATAACATGAGGAACTGTACCAAAGGGTCCCAGCATTAGGAAGGTCAAGAACCCCTGTCTTACGTACACCAAAACCAAATATACTTTCACAGCGTTTTGTTCCATGATTTAGTATGCAAACTCTTGAATCACCTCTTTTTTTTTCCCCTTTACAGGAAAACTGAAGACTTTAATAACAAACCTTTCAAGGTGAAAATGAATACAGGTATGCTTTTTTTTTCTATGCTCTTTAGCTCTGCTCTTTAAGCCACCTTGGTTCTACATTTGCATAGCGCTGTATTGATTGTAAATGTGAGGCTGAGTTTCCAAATATATAGAGAGTTACATTCCATTATCATCATGTCCCAATCTTATAGCCCAAGGTATAGTTTTTTTGTTACCTGCTATTATTGATCTTTTATTATATATTTTCTTTGTGTATGTGTGTGTGTGTGTGTGTTCATGTAGCAGGTATACATGTGTACAGGTGTGTGTGTAAGGAGACCAGAGGTTAACCTTCAGTATCATTCCTTGCTTTTTAGTCCAGCTTGATTTTGAGGCAGAGCCTCATTTGGCCTGGAACTCTGTGATTAGACTAGGCTAGCTGTCTTGTGAGCTCCAGGTATCCCCCGGTCTCTGCATCTCCAGTACTGGACTTATCAAGCACTTGCTGCTGTGCCCAGCTTTTTAAATTGAAGTTCTGAGGATCCAACTGAAACTTTCAAACTTGAATGGCAAAAACTTTACGAGCTCAGCAATTATCTCAGCCCTTTCTGGTTGTTGGGATTTGTTTGTTTGTTTCAATTAACTCTTAAAACCGCTTGAAATTGTATTTATACATTTGAAATCTCTTACTTAAAATATGTTAGGCTCAAAAGCAAGTTGCTCTGGTGAACAGTGGTTAACCTTTTCCATTTTATAAACTGTTTATATTGACAAAGTCAGAAGATAGAATTCCAAAACCTCATACAAAATGAATTTGGTTAATTCTTTATTATCACACAATACACATAAAACCATAAGCATGTTATTTTTAGACTTGCATACAGTATCCTTAACTATTTTAACACAAATGCCCCTGAACCCTGTGTTGTATACACTTTAATTGTAAAATGGTTTATAAATGCCTGGTAAATACATAAAATGTCATTTTGGTCCCACAGTAGACCTCTTTGGCTTGTATTTTCACCTTCCCCCTCATGGTCGATGGATGGTCTCATACACAGTACACTAGCATGTAGTAATTAAAGAAAACAACTTTCTCATTGAAACCCTGTGACTGTGTCATAGCTCATGGCTGGAGAATTGTTTTAGCCAGCCGCCCCATAGCAGAGCAAAAGGAAATCCCAGGTCATTCTTTTTTGTCAGGCTCCTTGTATCAAAGTGTCTAGAAGAAGGATTAACAGCTGGCTGGTAAGAGCCAGTATTTAATCCCTAGATCAAGTCTGGAGACATGTGCCAGTTCCACCTCCCTATGGCATCTTCTTAGCTAAAACCTGCTCAAACTGGCCTCGGAGAGCACTGTCGGCTGGCTCCTGAGGACGGAACCCACATGTAGATAGACGTTTAGAGAAGTGAACAAGACAGGGTGTTTAAGAAAGAACTGATGACCTTCTCAGAGAGCCAAGTAGAGGAGTTTTCACGAGCGAAGACGGGTTTGCCTTCTCCAGTCTCCTCTGCCTAATGATAGCTATCATTTTATTTTGCACGTACAATGTTAATGGACTGTGATGAGCCATTTTGCACTCTATGGAGTGACCATAGAGTCACTCCAGCAGACTGTTCACATGAAGAGAGATATCTCCTCTGAAAGTTTAAGTTCTACATGGCTTCCCAAAATAGGATTTTCCCATTATGAGAAATATGCATATATAATTATACCAAACATACAGTACTTGTATACAATGTATTCAACAGTTGGTCTTCGCATTCCTATAATCACATCCTAATAACAAAGTAGGCACAGAGAAATTGGGAAAATGGTTTAACTCTCTGGTACCTGAACCAAGTTGCTGCTGAGCAGCATGAATAGAAACCTCTGCAACAACCTTTCATTTATAAGGAGTGATCTTGACTCTAGATGGGCACAAGTATGCATAAAATTGGGTTGCCTATGTGGATAGATTCACCTATGGAAACATGCAAGTTTAGTTGTAAGTTGAAATCCTTTGCTTAAGATTCCAAAGTAATGTTACAATGTTGCAATAAAAACATACTACTTTTAAAAATATAGACGACAAATATTTAGGTAGAAGGTAGATAGGTACATATTGCTTTCAGAAACAAATTATTGTCACTGTATTTACAAAATTAAGGAATAATTGATTCCTGAGTAACTAATAAATAAAATTGGCTCACCTTATCTATCTATCCATCCATTATTAATGATATATAATATTTTTTAAAACTCTATATACCAGAGCCGGGCAGTGGTGGCACACGCCTTTAATCCCAGCACTCGGGGAGGCAGAGGCAGGTGGATCTCTGTGAGTTTGAGGCCAGCCTGGGCTACAAAGCGAGTTCCAGGAAAGTACAAAACTACACAGAGAAACCCTGTCTCAAAAAAACAAAAACAAAAACCTCTGTATACCAGGTTTGAGACAGGTGCTCAGTTGAGTAAAGTGCTTGCTGCTCAGTCATAATCCCAATCCTCCAGGTAAAAAGCCATGTATGGAACAAGCACTGGCAATCTCAGTACTGGGAGGCAGAGAGAGGAGGATCCTGGGGTGCCCTGGCCAGGCTAGCCAGTTCTAATCAGTGGGCTCTACCCTCAGTGAAAGATCCTGTCTTTAGGACAGAGAGAGAAACAAGGATTCTCTTAACCTTGATCCCTGGCCTCCAGAAGCACCCACATGGACAGTTTACACATACACATATATACGTCACATACATGCAAAAAAAGCCTACTTGCCAGTCACTATGGTCTAAAAATTCTTTTATATCCAATATTTATTTTAATCAGATGCATAACAAACTATCCAAGGAGAATGAGTTTCATGTTTGCATTTTAGAATGTCTAAACTATGACCTAGCTCCACTCAATATCAATTGTGACTTATTACTTTCTAACACATAAGAATTCACTATCAGGGTTGGGGATTTAGCTCAGTGGTAGAGCGTTTGCCTAGCAAGCACAAGGCCCTGGGTTCAGTCCTCAGCCCTGAAAAAAAAAAAAAAAGAGACTTCACTATCATTAAAAAAGGTAATTCATAGACTATGGTTTACCCAACTAAGTGTTTTCTAGATGTGGAAACAGCAACCAGGCATCTTAAAGCTCAGTGGAAGGGTACTCGGCCAGGCTGTGGTCCATGGATAACTGTGATGGTGGGACCAGCATTTGGTTGCTTTAGGATGAGCTATGTGTCAGAGATAGCATTCTCATATTGAGTCCTTAAAAACATCTTCAAAAATCAACATATAAGTAGAAACAGAATATTAATTTCTAGCGGTTTGTCTGTTGTACCAATTTCACAACCTCAGCTTTTAAAAATAAGCCCTTTAATAATAGCCAAGAGTCTCCATTTACTTGGTCTAAAGATTCCCACACATTTTTTGTCTCACAGTGACAATGTCTGGGTATTATTTTTTCATGTTGCTTCTAAGCCTAAATGAAGTATCTAATAACTCTATTGATTAAGCAGTTTGGTGCAAACAATATAATAAGCATTTATGTCCTAACAACTTAAAAGCCATTTGACAAAATAATGCATGTGCATTGAAAGAAAAATAGTAATTTACTTTCAATGTAACCACAATTACTTAATAGCGGTATGGGTGTACCTGTCATGCACCAAGACTTCTCAGACCAGGAAATGAAGTTACACATAACCACTCTTGTTCACGGATCCAAAGTGACTCTCATAGGTCACTTGCTTTTTAACATAGCAACCCTCCACAAACTAGTACTTAGAAATACAACGTGATCAAAATATAACCTATAAGATTGAAACTCTGAACTACCTCAGTCTAATATTTCCTAAAGTGCCCCTCTGTTTTATGAAAAATTTTTCAATATTCTCCAACGGCCTTGTGGGTTCGTGGGGATGGCGCAGGGCGTCTCAGCACACAGTTTGAGCAGCCTGTGCTTGAACCGTGCCTCTCAATCCTCTCATTCTGAAATGCTGTCCTTTCATCTCCACTCATTTTTAGACAACAAAAGTTTAAAAGAACCAGGAAAATGAAATCCTTCCAAAAGTGATGCCGCTTTTCACTTTCAACACCCTTGACTACCCAGCCCTTTTAGACCAGCTAGAAGTGACTAGATCTTATGTCCTATGTGATGTCCAATGGCATTAGTACATTTTCCCAGACACGTTGTCTCTCATAGGATTTTAGCAAATTAAACATAGCTATTGGTGTTCTGTTGAGGGTATCTTCAGCTGTAATTTTCTTCCATTTGTGTTTTTCTCTATTGGTTGCTAGCTATAGATTTTTTTTATTCTTTTAGCTTATCCGCATTTTGTGTTTCAAATCAGGTTTCCTGCATAATGGTTTCTGTGTTTAAAAATTTTATAATTTTAAGTCAGATTTTAAAAATTACACCAATTTTGTGGTCTATTGACCTCACTGTTTTATGACTTTTACCAGTAATTAATACATAATTCCAAATCTCTATTCTCTTATGTTTGATTAATAGGCTGGGTATTTTCTCTATGAAGCAATGAATAAAGAAAGCATATGACAAGAAATAATAAGTATATTCTCATATTGTTGGTTACCTGCTTTGTCTTGTTGTATGTTCACCTTCAAAAGGAGAATTGAGGTTGCTTTGATGAGCAGGGAAAGATGGAGAACTATTTACTGCACATGCTATATTACCAAGGAATGTGGGAGCAGAATCAGAGGCTATTCAGAAATAGAACTCTAACCTTTCAATCTTGGAGACTGGTCTTCCAAATTTAGAAGTCTCGACTTCTCATAGCATAGAAAATGGCTGATGCATTTGAACATATTTCACTTCACATTTTGATTTTCTTAGCATAGATATAGATTATGCCATAGCTATTATTCAAAAGTGCAAGAGCAATCCATTCATTTTAAAAATATGCTCATTTCACTGTGTACATCAGTGCTGCCCATTTCAATTAGAATAACTATTTCAGAACTGTGGGAAGACATGAAATTGCATAGTGCTGTGTGTTTCCTTATGACTTGTGTATATGAAGTATATAATGCCTATGTCAGCAGAAAAATATTATTTCAAGAATTGTTAAATCAAGGTAACTCATCCTGATCATCTTTAGAAATAATAAATAGAATAGATTAAATCTAATCTAAATTATTTACATAGGTATGTAATAATATAATAAAGTACCATAATAAGTATGGCACTTTAGGCTTAAATACAGGTAATCCATAACTCCAAAAGCTAGCTGTGCTGTTTCTGGACTTGGTGTGCATTCAATACTGATGGTGTCAACAAAACTGAGCTCTGTATGTAGGATATCATTAAGTAAAAAATGATGAACATTAAATATAAAACCTTCTGTTTCATTTTAAAGCATTGCTGTCTGTCTCTGAGCAGACCCCTGGTTTTTCACTTTGGTTTCACTTTGTTTCTTTTAGTTTGGGAGTGAAATTTGCAGGTGCATCTGTGACTACTGATGCTCAGCTGTTCATCTTTCTCATGAATGTCTGACACGTCTCACTTATAACGCATGACATTGCATGTGTGTTCTCTGTTGCCTTGGCCTCTGCTAGACCATTGTTTTTGCTTCCAGATAGCGGTGGGTGTGCTCGCAAACGTGCTGCCATGTCTGTTACATTAACATCTGTGAAGAGAGTTCAAAGTTCTCCAAACCTATTGGCTGCAGGTATAACATCACTAACTCACAGTGTCATACTTGAACGGCTTCACCTCGCCTCTCTCTTTCCAGAATTATCTTGTTGGGATGTGTACAGGGAGTTTAAATGCCTTTCAAATCCCCCACTCAATCTTATTTTTTTCTAATCCCAAGAATAGCTTCTATCCTTTCTGGTTTTGTTCTAAAAATAAAAAGCCAAAGGAAACCGATACCTTGTTAAAAACAAACATTTAAAAATATAATTAAAAGCATCAGTCACTTGCCAAAAATACGTTAACTGTAAATGTTAATAACTATTTACGTTTTTGTTATCTCATGAACTAAAGTAACATGATACTTTGAGAATTCAGGGTTAGGAAAAAACACTTGATCAACATAGATCTTTATTAATATGGTTCTTCCCAAAGATTGCAAACAGAAAACAGACCTTCTTGCATCTATCTCGTATACACTTTAGAATGTATCAAAACATTGATCAAAACCTTAATCAACTTAGACTCATAGGAACCCACAGATGAAAATATACTTCAGAAAGCAAAGAGGATGGGACATGTCAGCATCCACTGAGGTAGCTCTCTTTTCACTAACTGTCTGTGATGACTTACCTACACCTGTGGCACAGACGTCATCTAGAGTCTGCAGCAATGGAAGATCAGCTGGCATCCCAGCCTACCCCTAGACCCTTGAGGGAGTAGCACAAAACTCCTGGTAACTGGTTAGTTAATTGGTTGATGTGGTTGCAGTCTAGGGTTCCCTCGGGTTTATTTATAAGATTAATTAGTTATATAGAAGGAGGAGGAAAGTGATGGAGTAACTAAATAATTTTAAATCCCATTCTGTGTTTAAGTCTATAAACATGTTTAGTGATCAGTTGGAACTAAGGATATCCTACACAGTTTTATTAAAGAAAAACAAACTTTTAAAGGTGACTTCCACTTCCACCCTCTTCCCCACCTCACAAATGGATTTCAAGGTCCAAATTTAAATGTCAAGTCAAGAGTCTCGTATTATCCTTCTTTATATAAAACCACTACAATGTATATAATCTGATCTCATATGGGTTTAAAAACCACTCTGAATATGTTTGTCCATGCATATGTGAGTATGAAAAGATATTATAAAAGCTATAGACGTATTTATACTAGATGCATGAGATATGAGAATGATGGAAAGTAAAATGAATAAAAGGCAAGTACATTGTACTATTGGAATGCCTGAACCATGGATTTCACTGGCATTTCAACCAAATAAAATCTCAGATGTGACCACTAATGCATATGCCAGAGAACGACTCACTGTTAACAATTCATATTTGTTATCACTTATAAAAAAAAAACCACAAAAGATAGCATTGGCTTGAACTAGAGATTGCATTTGAGAGAGTCAAAACTGTACTACAAGCAATTTCATACCATTCAAGTCATGGGGAAAAGACTAAATGTTCCATAGTAAAAATAGAAAAATAAGCTGAGCCAATCCTGATGGCATCATCCTATGATTCCAGCTACTTAAAGTTTAAAGCACATCTGAGCACACTGTCTCAAAATTTAAGATAATTAAAATGAGAGTAAGGGATGAGTATATAGCTCAGTGAAACACTTGCCTAGCATGCACCAGGCCTTTCATTCAATTTCTTGTACCCAAGGACAGGAGAAGGAAGGAAGGAAGGTTGGTTGATTAAATAATTCAGTAATATGAGCAATTAGTAGCTCTTGCCTGTTTTATGTCACTAGAAATAAGATTTTTTAGCAGTTCCTTGAATTTCAGATTTAACTTTAAAAGATTTTTTTTCATATATTGACACATAAAGTCTTCAAAGACATTTAATGACATTTTAAAGAATCAGGATCCTTTCTGCCTAGGCTCATATATGTTTCAACATCACTAGAGAATTAATTATTCATTAAGATATATGCTAAAATCATTAACTCAAACTTTACAGACAGACTGGTGGATGAAATGCCAAGATGAGGCCATGTTTTAGTAGAGTTTGCCATCATCAATATCCCGTGGGTTAACCAGGATAAACAGTCCTCTGTTTCTCCCACTAGGTGTTTCTTAGGGTTCTATAACCCCACAATGTTAGAAACTATCAACTGGATGATTTGTATTCCAAGTGTCCTTCCAATTAGCTCAATGTGCCCTTTCTCCCCTACCTCATCTACATCCCTGGCACCTCCACAGACATGGCTCCTATTGCTTAGCCACCTCCTCAGCACATACTTCATGTCTTCCTTTTCTAGCTTAGTCTTTTCAAACCAGGAGTAAAATAAACGTCCTGTTCTTAAGCGAACAGTTACAATGCACATGCGCATTACTGATGCTGCTTCCCTGTCCGTTAACCTCTTCTCAAGTCCCCACATTTCTTCTTTGTCCACAGAATGTAGACCCACAGTGGTCAGTAAGTCTCTTTCCTTAAGTGCCCTCAAAGCAGAATTCCAAAGGGAGTTGTGCATTACTATTCTCTCTAGAGGTGTCATTGTCCTTTAACTGAATGAAATGGTGGTCTCCAGGCTCTGTTATATATATACTCTAGGTATGGAATCCAGAAAACATGTCATGAATAATTCTACAAAATTATTTTTACTGGATTACACTCATTTTTATTCTAATTTATGATCATATATAATAAATAAGACTGTTTCTCTTCTATAACTCACTTGTGCTAGAGTCATTCCAAGCAACTCAGATGATTCACATTTATTTTTCTTCCCTTGATTTGAGAAAAAAAGAAATCCATCTTAAATATTTTATAAAACAAACTTTGCATTTCTCAACCCACTAAACGTCATTCCAAATGTATATGTGCAAATTTTAAAATGCTATTCCTGAAGAGTTTGGGAAGAAAACACAGAGTCATTGACTAGGTAACAATTTATTAGTGGTCCCAGGGAACATATCAAAAGAATCCAGGAGCTAGACAGCAGTGAAGTCAAAGAACTCCTCCAGTCCTTTCCAAGGTCAAGGCTTTATAGATCCAATAGACTAAAACAGTGCAAATTGATTTCCCAGATGACCATATGGGAGGTTCTTGAATATATAGTACTGAGACAATTGACCGTAAGTATGTGGAAAACAAATATTTACTATGATTTATTTTCCACAGCTTATGAGTTAAAAGACAAGGAAATACACTGTAACAGTTTTCAGGTTTGAATAAACAAAGACTTGAAGCAACAATAAGAAAATTCAAATTCTAGAGAACAATATGAAAATATTACCTTATACAGTAGGCACATCTGCCTTTTGTAAAAGTTTTTAAAAAAAGCAAGCTATTGAAACATTAGTCACTATCTAATGTAGCAGTTAAATATAGTGAGGTACAGGTGGCTTCAGCAAGCTACCTATCTGGTGACTTCCTTTAACTTCCTAAAAAGCACTCATTGTTTGCAAACCAGGTCCTTTTCAATCCTTTAATTCTATGTTCAGAATTCATGTAATCACCTTGGGCCACAATAATCTTAAAATTACATAGCTGAAATATTATTAAGGGTGAAAATTAGTGTTTGATATATGTTCTAGTTATAGAGTGTAGATATTTAACAAATGATAAGCCCGCTGAAATTAAAAATTGCGCACAACTCTCTCATTACTACATTTAACGTACCCCGTTTTAGAACTGAGATAATGTCAGCAAAAACAATGCATGTGGTTCTTTGCCAAGTATTTTTACTGGAGGGTTGGTTTGTCGCACACTCTCATTAATTTCAACATTGTTTTTCTTTCAGGGCGTGATTCTCAGTCTCCAGACTCAGGTACAGAAAAAAAAAATATCGTGAATAACTATTGTGCTTATTCCAAGAACATTTTTTTCTTTTTACATATCCACAACCACATCATTGACTTATCATTGATTTCATGTTCAATTTAAATTTCATACATTGTTATGCATATTAAATTAAAGTCCTATCAAGACCACTTTGATTTTAGAAAGACAAATCAATTTTCTAACACACCAAAAAAAAAAAATTCAAGTGAACGTAGATATTTCTGTGTCCAATTTGTTTTCCCTTAATAAAAGCGTGGAGCTCTTACAATGATCGAAATCCAGAGACACTGAATGGAGATGCCACATATTCCTCTCTTGCAGCAAAAGGTTTTAGAAGCGTCCGACCAAACCTGCAAGACAAAAAATCACCAACCCAGGTAATTAAAGCTCACTGTCGTGTGTCTAGTGCCTAGACCTCTGTTTTCTCCTTCTCTTGGGGACCTCGTTCCTAGAGTTCTAGCTTTAAAATGCTTCTGCCTTTTCCTTTTGCTTTGCTAGTCATGCTAATATGTACAACATGGGGCATGAGTTTTAAGCTCAAAACAGGTAGGTTTTCCTTTATTGTTGTTGATGTAGTCTTTATTTTTCTTCTGGGTAAGCTTATAAAAGTAGGCCAGCTTCTACTGCAACATTTAAGATTAATTCTAATTATTAAAGCTCCGACAGCTGATGTTTTGGATTCCAGAGTTTGAGAGTCAGGGATACATCATGTGTTGAATGGATGTAAGTCAGACAAATGCTGAGCCTTTGAGATGTTCGTGAAAACTGTGCATGCAAAATGTTCCAAAAAAACATGTGACTAAATGAACTATCAACCTCCAGGTCTAAAAATAGGACAAGATAATTTATGTTCACTTTTAGCATAATTTTTAAAACTATGGATGGAAGCAATATCTTTGTAATGTGTTCTAAACTAAAACAGCTTTTCCAACTTGGGAGAAAATATTGATAATAGTATACAAAGCATTCTTACAGGGTAGAAAGTGACAGTTTAGTCTGGCCTTTCCAGGGCATAGTGTGTATGGGTTTCTTCAGGACAGGTTTGAGAATATTCCTCTCATGACTAACTTGGACTTTCTTTCTGTTTTTCCTTTAATATCATTTCTCTTTCTGAACACTTTTGGCCATTTAGGCACCTCTTCCACCAGGCAGGAAAGAGAGCTTTTGTCGGTCCTTGATAACCAATCAAACAAAGGGTGACATTTTAGACTCATTAGTAACTAACACAGAAAGTCCATGGTGCACCGAGAGCTTTACTAACCTTAAACCTTTCCAGGGAGCTATGCCTTCTAGTGAAGATTCTAACCAGACAATAGTGTATTCTGAGGAATCCAACACAACTCTGTCATACACACAAAAATTCACTAATCCACTACCAGCAGCCTCTGGCTCCAGTCCTGCACCATTTGGAGACATGAACACCTCATTTCTACAAGAGGACTACATGCGAGATTCTCGAAGAATTTCTACCTTAAAACTAACCCCTAACCAGGACCTAGGGAATAGTTCCCCATTTAAAACACCACAGTTTTCCCATTCCACTGACATTCCATCATGTCTGAAAAGGTCTTGCTCACCAACCCCTAAGCCAGGACCTAACACACACACAGCATCTCTTTCCATTCAGATAGCTCCCCATTCAGGACATGATCTTGAAAGCCACCAACAGATCCCTGAACGGCCTCCAGAGCCTGAAGAGATACCTCTTCAGCAAGAGAGACAAATGTCTGCAGACGCCGAGACCTGTCAGTCCCCAGCGGTACATTCCACTTCCCAGTCCCTTCTTCTGTGTATGTTGCAGAGACCTTAACTCCTTAGGTTTGAGCTTCTGATTAAACCTAACATATTATTGGTTTCTAAACAGGAAGGGAAAGGAGAAAGAAACTACTTCAAATCTGACTGAACTCAGTCAATTTCTTTGCATGTTTTTATATAAATACAAGCACATAGAGCTTTCATACAAAAATCATGTTCTATGTTTTTCTTGAAAATAATTGATATAAAAGTTGTCACTTAAGATGCTGTAAACTACATCCAACCTTTAAGTACTTCCAGACACCAAAGACCATTTTCCACATCAAAACTTTGAAAGCCAGGTTAACCTCATTTAAACATACAACATCAAGCCGGGCGGTGGTGGCGCACGCCTTTAATCCCAGCACTCGGGAGGCAGAGCCAGGCGGATCTCTGTGAGTTCGAGGCCAGCCTGGTCTCCAAAGCGAGTTCCAGGAAAGGCGCAAAGCTACACAAGAGAAACCCTGTCTCGAAAAACCAAAAAAAAAAAAAAAATAAACATACAACATCTCTCAATCATAATATGCTTTATCTTAATTTCATGCCGTATTTATTCCTTTGTAAGTTGACATTAATTTTCTCTAAAAATTGATCAGTCAATCATTTCAGAAAGCACACTAACCAAATTTTAATACCTAGATATTTTAGGGGGGCCATTATTTCCACATATGTAAATTTCTAGTTCTAATGACACTCACCATCTCTGTTAAAGGGGAAGCCATTCTTCCCTCAGCTTCTCCACAAAGTGACGCCATGTTGGCAATATCAACTTTAAAGAAAAACTATGCAGTGTTCTCCAGCTTTATGATGAGGCATCCATAGTAACCCCTCTGTGAGTTTGAAATAGAATCGGGGATAGTAATTAATCCTTTATTCATAGGATGAGGCAAGGCAAGAGACTTAATAGAATACAGAAAACACCAATACATGGTAGCCACTACTAAGAGGGGACCCTGGCAGCAGCGGTCCCCTTCAGACAGACCTGAAGACACTGCTGCCTATGGAGGTTGTCTGTTATCTAAGTTACTAAAGATCACACAAATATCTTGGTGGACAAACATTTTCAAGCTGTAGAAAAACCTCCAACAGGTAACATGACTGACACCAAGATTTCCCTTACCTCCCCATAGTGCAGAAAGTTGAAACATGGCATTTTACAAATCTATTAAAATGTAGGACGATGCTAGTGCTAACAGTAGCTTTATCTGTGACCCATGACATGTCCAGGAAGCAGGGAGGAAAGTCACAGAGAATGTTCCTAACTACTTGATTCACCTAACATAATTTGGGTCTTCAAAATGATTATTCTAATGTTTCAAAATATAGCATTGATACTTTCTTTTCCAGTCATTTTGTCACTATCCAGACTAGCCAGAGACAGTGGGGGTTCATTAAAGATTCCCCATAATATTAGCCTGGTATCAAAGACTCCATCACTCTTACTCACTCACTAAATAGTTATTGATTTATTGATATGTCAGGGTTCTATTCTCAAAGCTCTGTTAAGTCATCGATGCTTAATGTCTACTGTGTAATTTTTAAGTAATAAAACAAGCAAATTTGCATTCATGAAAGAGTGATTACGGAAATTACACCGTGCTGAGCTGTGGTATGGGGAGGATATGGCATATTAAATAAGAAGGTCTTATAGAACCCACCCAAAAGATTTTTTAAAAGTTGAAAGATAGAATATTCTGGTCAAAATAACCTGTACTATAAAAGCTGTGAGGCTGAGGCAGGAGAAAAAAGGGAGTAGGTAGGGCTTGGAGTTGCAGGAAGTTAATTCAGCCAGATTACAGAAGTCCGTGTAAACTACTATAAAGATTTTGACCATAGGCTTAATAAAAATTGGAGTCTCTTAGGAGATTTGGAGGCTACCACTATAATGATTCAACTAACGTTTTAACCAAATCATCCTGGCGTCTCAGTTGGGAAGAAACTGTAGGAGGAAGGCAGGCAAGCCAGCTAAGAAGCCGTTGCATAATTCAGTCCAAGAAAGATGGCAGTTCAAGGTAGGGTGGAAGCCTCGGAGATGGTGTGAAATACAACTGTGGGAATATTATTTTGAAAGTAGAGCAGACAGAACTTCTAGGGCAGGTGCAAGGCAAATAAGAGAGGAGAACAGTCAAGCTTGACTCCATCTGAGAAGAGGCTAATGCCATTAACTGAGACCAAGAGACCGCCAGGGAAGCAGGCTTAGTGAGAAGTCATTTGTGTCAGTGGGGACATGTTTAAAGTGTCTCTAATCATCCATGAGAAGTAGTAGAGTGTAGGATGAGAGGGTTTGGGGCTCAGAGGAAAGGCCCTGGTTGGAGATAAAAGTGATCAGCTATAGATGCTTTTTGTAGCCAACAGACAGTGAAGTCAACATGAATGAAGGAAACCCAAGAATTGAGCTTACGCAAATCTTTCCATTCAAAGGAAGAACCAGTCAAGCAAACTGGCATTGGTATCTCCAAAAGGGGAGGAAAATCCAGGAAATGTGGCATACTAAAAGCCAAGAGAGAAAATCATGGAAGGATAGGAAAAGCAACCTCAAATATTGTTGCTAGGACAAGAAGGTGAGAGTTGAAGGCATGCCACAGAGCAGAAGTGAGGAGGGAGGCTATGTTGCAGTGGCCTTGGGATAGACAGGGAGGAGACCAATTAGATCACGGCTTCTTTCAAGGTGTTATTATGTGCCTCCCTGAACTTTGTTTCTTCATCTGTAATACAGGGTTAACAACAACATTTATCTTGGAGAGTTTCTCGGCAGGTATGATAATATATATGGGGAATTTGGCATACTGCCTTCTACATAGTAATTCCCCAACATGCAGAAGCCATTATTATTTTAAAATAGTATTTTCCAAACTATGTAACAGTTTGGGAAAGTAAATTGATGTTTTCAACAATAATTTTGAACAGATAAATGAAAGCTTGTTTCATCCGATTAACAGTGTGTCATATTGGGTTGTCTTACAACACCTTGTAGAAGGTGGCATAAATTGTTGCAATTTTTAATGTTGCCAAGAATGTATGAGATCTACCTTCTTCACAATACTTTTTCGGTTCATGTATGGGGCAGGTGTGTATGTTGGCATGTGTTGGAATCTTTCTAGATTATTCTCCACTTTATTGAGGCAGAGTCTCTCACTGGACCTGGGGCTTGCTAACTCAGCCTAGTCTAGCCACCAGCTTCCCACAGGGATCCCCCATGTTTATCTCTTAAATGCTGGGCTTTTGTGGGGGTTCAGAAAAACCCCAACTCTGGTCTCTGTGTGTGTATAGCAAGCACTTTATCAACCGAGCCACCTCCCCAGGACATTCCTCACAAATTGTAAGTGTTCCATACACTATTGTTAATAATTTCACATAGAAAATTCCTAGAATTTGTCTTGCCTAAATGAAACTCTACACAATAGATAGCAGCTCATGCTCCCCTCCCAGCCCCTAGTCACGACCTCTCCCATTTGCTTCTGGGTCAACTGTTTCAGATGCCTCGAGTAAGTGGAATCATGAAGTATTTGTTCTCTGACTGGTTCATTTCACTTACACAATATCCTCTGGGTGATCCATGTCAAAATACCCTGTAAAAATGCCTTCTTTTTTAAGACTAAAGGATAGTCCATAATAATATATATCTTATTCTCTTTATCTATTCTTCCATCAATGGACATTTAATTTTCATGTCTTTCCTATCATGGTATACTTCATTTTCTGTTTAATGGTCTTTCACAATGGTTTTTACAATCCCTATTCTGGCAAGAAGACATAGTAAATGTCAAGGCCTGTAAGCTACACTCTATGAATCAGATAGATAGATATATAAACACACACATACACAATGATACAAAATTGGTCTCCCAAGAAATTAATAGACCCAAGAAACAAAAATATTCTAAGAAATGAAAAGTACATCTTGGTATTTAGAGATTTCATTTACATATATGTAAACTCTGACAATTAGCGTAAAAAGAAAACTGTGGGCTACTGTTTGGGCTATTCCCATATCTGACAAGTTAGACATGTGGTTTTATAAACTACATGTTCTAAATAATAGCTCCTACAGTTTATATATAGAAAGACCACAAATGAGGCATGTTGCCCTTCTGTGTAAACAAATATTCTGCTGCTAAAAATGTCATTGGTCTTCTTGTCAGATGACTACAAATGTAAGTCAGATGCATAGTAAAGACCCCGAACAGCCACACTCAGGCTTTCCATGGTATTTGTAAGTGCTGTGGCCTTTGCTTCTGAAGGATAAACTTGGCCCTTCCAATGTGGGGTAACATAATCCACCATCGGTCAGAACATCACTTCTACTACACAGATGTTGAGAGGTCAAAGGTGAAACTCTATCAGTACCATGTAGAAGAGATATAAGACTTTTCTTTTGCTCCATAAAATTCATATGTAGGAATTAAGGAAGACAGAATGTAATGGTTAGCTTTATGTCAACTTGAGACAAGCTAGACTCATTTGGAAAAGAAAACTTCAACTGAGAAAATGCCCCCACCAGATTGGCCTGTGGGCTAGCCTGTGGTGCATTTTCTTGACCGATGATTGATGTAGGAGGGTGTAGCTCACTGTGGGTGGTGCCAGCCCTGGGACACTATAGGACAGCAAACTGAGCAAACCAAAGAGAGCAACAAGCCAGTAAGCAGCACTACTCCATGGCCTCTGCATCAGCTCCTGCCTCCAGATTCCTGTCCTGACTTCTCTGGATGATGGACGATAAGCTCTAAGATGAAATAATCTTTCCTCCCCAAATTGCTTTTGGTTGTGGTGTTTTGTCAGAGCAATAGAAACCCTGAGACACAGTGTAATGCATGGATGTCAGCAACATTAGATGATAGAACACAGACTTTCAGGACACACTTTCTGCGCCACCCCCACCATGGCCAAGCCAGATCATGGATATCTTCCAATGTGTAGCCAGTCAATATTCTGTAATGTTTTTGTGGGTTTGTTATGTTTATAGTTGAACAAGTCTTTGGCAAATTTCCAGTTGAGAGAGAGAGAGAGAGAGAGAGAGAGAGAGAGAGAGAGAGAGTGTGTGTGTTAAAATAATTGAACATTACAGCATGATAGGAAAACAATATGAATTTAGAAATTGTATAAGCTCCCTTCTACTCTGTCTTCTACTAGATGAGCAGTGAACCCTTTCCTGAATACACATAATGAGGAACTCCATTAGTTTATAAGGCAGCAGTCTAGGGCTTGAGGAATTCTGAGATCTAATTATTAGAAGCATTTCCTATATGGAGTCATAATCTGCCTTCTTTAAATTCTACATGTTTATCCCATGGGACAAAAGAAGTGGCCTTTTCTCTCCCTCAATACAACAAATTTCACATTAATTGTCTACCCCCCACACACACACACATCCTGGTCTTGGCTTTGTGCAAAGCATTACTATTCTTCCTAATCATTATCGTTTTCAAACTGTGGTGCTTTTGAACAGCCGTGACAGCACACCAAGCACCATGGTGCACATTTATTCTTCATGTCTTACTCTTCGCTGTAGGAGAGGAGTTTTTATGTTTGTAATTGACATATGAGGGAAGTGAGACGAAGGGAAGTTAAACGGCTTATCCATGTCACTGCAGATCCACAGTTGGTAGGTTCTCCTTCCTGTTTTCCTGTCAGTATTAGTCTTACACTCCATCTTCATCAGTGTTCTGAGACTGTGACAGCTTCTCAGATATGAAATTACGCCACAGTTCCTGCTCTGGACTACCCAATAGGTTTGCACATTCTGAATGCCTGTCTGCTATAGATAGGTACTTAGGTGTAGAGTGCTTATATCCATCATAGTTTTTCCCACTGCTGAATCACCCTTCATCCAGCCTCCTTGTTAATTCTCCATAGAGCCAATACCTTGATTTTTCCATCTATGGGTTCTCCTAGTGTTCTGGATTGGCTTCCTCTGGACCAAGAGGCTCAATCTGATTTGGAATAATTGAAGGTATTCTTAAGTATGTTAAGGCTTAAGGACTCCCTTCCTTAGTGCAGAGCAGGCAGCTGGGAGACGGTATCTCTAGTTCCTCCCTTGGTGGTGAGGGAAAATAAATGAGTCTAAAAAAAGCAATATTTGAATGTATTCACTTTACATGGTCCTGAAAGCAAGAAGACACAAAGCAATTTGACTGGCCTTTCTGAAGTCTTCTACCTGTCACTAAATAGAGTAGAGTGGGAAACTCATCCTTGCTTGAAGCTATTTTTTTCCTACTACAAGCTAATCCAGAATGGGAAAATACTTACTTCCTTCTTTTACGCATGTTTTTGGTTCTCTTCTCATACTTTCCTCTGGGGAGACACATAAGAAATGATGTCGTGCAGCAGTTTCTTCCAATATTAAAACCTTCTACTGTGGAGGGAAACCCCTTAAGGTATAGGTGGGGAAAAAGGATGTGAAATAACAGGATATTTTAAGACAGAGTTTACAGGCAGGTGAGACAACAGGATGTTCTAAAGGGAGGTGAAGCATTTTATCCTGCAAGGGAAAGTCATGAAGACAGGACATAAAAAAAAAAAACCTCCAAATAACATCAGGAAGTACCTAAAACTGACCAGTTTCAATAGGTCCCACCCTCCCCAAGGTTATACAAGCAGTAAAGAATACTGAGTCACTCTCAAACAAGCCAAGCTACCTGGAAGAGGCTCAGCCCAATTGGCATTGTCCAGCCTGTTAGGCTGCCTATAGACCTTGCAGGGTGCTCCAAGTTTCCATCTTTCCTGGACTATCACCCATGTTGGGTGGGCTTTTGGTGATACAGGTGTCTTTGAGTCACTTGTGCTCCTGTAAATAACCCCTATAAAACTCATTGGTTCACCAAGTGGATGTCCAGACTTTGATATGGCATCATTTCCCTATCTGAGGTGATTAAAGGACTTTCATGTCTCCCCAGGAATGGTGTCACACACACAGAGAGATGGTCCTCTCGAGTCTAGAGGGTATTTCATTAACACAGAAGTCAGGGTCATGTGAAAGGATTTCAATTAATACTCTAGAAAGTCATTGACATCTTTACAGGACGGCATTTCAAAGCTCTCTGTGGCTGACCAACGCTGGGACTATATCATTTCTGCTACAGAAATTTTAAGGGTGATAGGATTCATCAAGAGGCATGTATTTCATGTCACCTGTACACATGCACGCACACACACACACACACACAACCTATAAAGACTCAAAATTATGAACATGATAGAAGGCAGTGAAAGAATGGAAAATAGTTCTGTTTTCCGTGGTCATTCTCTTTGGAAGGATAAATAATGTGTGACGAACACCTCCATGTATGAGAGTGCATAGAAACAGTCATGGTGAGATTACCCAGGACCGTGTCAGGGAGAACATGCTTCAGCTTTTGATGCATCAGGTTGAAAGACATGAACAAGTCAACTCTGTGAGAGTCAAAGTCTTTCCCATCTTAAAGGGAAAATGGTCTTGTTTGAATGGGCAACTTAAGGACTTTTTGTGATTTCCCTTATTTATCATGGATTGTCACTCGGCATGGAGGAAAAAGTGAAACAATCATGATCTATGCAAACTGTCCTAGGGGAACTGCTTTCTATTAGACAGCTTTATTGGCACTTTTCAATGACTGCTTAAGACTGAATTCCTTCAGACCTGAAGAAAAACTTAATGCATTAAATAAAAATGATTATAGTTATATATCATACTTTACCTCCCATAAAATTTATAATTGCAAACATCAACTAATACAGACGATAAATTCCTATTGAAATTTTTAAAGTCATGGTAACAAAGATTTCTATCAGGTAAATCTAGAGAGATTTTTTTAAAGCATACACAGCTTTAAAAGCCACATTTTAAGTGGATCTGCTCAAACAATAACATCATTAAGCTTAAAACTAGAATGAAAAACTATGTTTTCCAATCCCTCCTTGGATTTTTCTCTAATTAATTTTTTTTTCAGTTAGGAATGTACTTTAGCATATCCATGAGTCCTTAGATTTATGTAAAAGTTTATGCATATATGAATGAGTATATTTTTCTAAGAAAAAATAGTTTTCAGCAAATTCCTAAGTGATCCATGACCCAACCTTTTAAAATAGTGGACTTTTCAGTATTTAATTAAAAGTGATAGAAAAATATGACCTTAATAAGACTAACAGGCTACATGACATCAGCTATTTGGAAAATTATAGTTGGTGATGAATAGCAACTGGTGCCATTAAAAATCTTCACTAGGCAGTATCTAAGAGTTTATATAGTCCTGTTCATTCCCTTACCTTTGTGCTAGTATCCCATAGTATTTGTAGCCATTTTATATCCTCAGACACTCCATACAACAAAAGAAAGAAAAGAAAATGTCCTCTAGGTAACCAGGAAAATGATTCAAATGCTTCCATTTTACTTGTTCATTCATTGAGTTGGATGCTCATCATCACATCTGACATCATCAAGGGTATAACAGATGCCAACAAAAACTTTTGATGTGCATCTTTTCTCTCCTTGCTGGGGTGGTTCTTTCCTGGTGTTTAAACTCTTGGGTTTCATGCAGGTTTCGAGTTCTTAAACTTTTTATTTCCCCTTCAGTTTCTTTCTCCTTTCTTGAGACCTGGTGCCAACAATAGCCCCAACTAACCCAGGGCCACTCTAACCACTGTCAGTAGCTGATGCTGTTTTCATTTATTTTTGCACACCAGCCCCACTGCTAACACTGCTAGCGTGTTTAAAGGTACAGTTGTTTTCGTATTTCATAGTGAACCAATGAACAGATTTGGTGAGTAGAAAGTGAACAGAAGCCACACACCCCTCCATGTAGTTGTTTTTAGTTTGATCAACTTAAACACTAAGTCAGGAAAAAATAAGACAAATAGGTTTATATTGGAGAATTATTTTGACAGTGGAGAAGCAATAGGAAGAACTGGGCTCCAAGATTTTTCTTGAAAGACAAATTCTGCCAAGGAGCAGACAACTTGATAGCATTTCATTGTCGCTAGGACAAAACATGAAAACTTCTGAGAAGGAAGTTCCGTCCTGTCAAGGCTTTCTCACCCTTCCCAAGCTTGCACTGCACTATTATCGGAACAAGGGCCTTTTTTCCAAATGCACTGGATTCATGTTCTTCACGCTTCCATGCTTTTTCCCATACTGTGTGTTGGCCACCTAATCCGTGTGAATGTATTTCCTCAGTGTTTGCACATTAAGCCAACAACGATCCACCTTCTCTGTCTCGGTGTAAAGTTCTTTATAATTTGAATGATTTCTACTGCCTCTTCTTATTCTTCTCCCTCAAACTCAGCTTGAAAGTCAGCGCTTAACTGCCCGTGTGTTGGAGGTAAATGCTTCACAGACACACAGAGGAAGTATGCCAGATGCCTCTTCATCACGCCTGTCTGTGATCACTTTTCACCACCCCGCTTTTTCACCAGGCAGTGGCTCCAGCCCACCACCACCACCTGATGATGATCTGGAGCCTTCCTGCCTGCCTTCAACCCAGGGCCTTTGTTTATATGCACATCCTGTCCTAGCCAGTAACAGCCTTATACACAACCACGCCACAGGCTCTCTCAGGACAGACTCTTCCCTGAGCGAGCACTCCTCCCAATCTGAGAGTGAGTCCTCCACAGCCCTTCTGGCTGAACTTCACCTGGGAAACTCTGACACTCCTGACTGCTCTGAGACACCATCCCCAGCTTGGGGTCAGAGATCTGCTGTGACAGATGGCATCACCTTAGCAACCCCTGCTGCCACACATGTAATTATTCTTCCTTCCTTTGCCTCCGCCATTTTTTTTCAGGACTGCACTTGTTTGCTATCTGAACATTTTTATTTGCATAGGTGTTGATTAGTGAACCGACTCTATACCATCTGCTAGGGGAAGCTATCAGAGTCATCCTCATTAAGCCCACTTGGTGCAAAATTTTTACTGGTATTCCCTTCTCACACACAGGTGCTATCTATGGTAACTGTAAATGATCTACTTCCGATTTACTGCTTTTCTGTGGCTCATAAGCTATAAAGTAGTTTACTTATAAGGCCCTGTATCAGAAATGTAAATAAGTAGATTATCATCATCCATTATGGTTAAGTTATAGAGAAAGTCCAAAATGTTTCAAATATTGTCACTTACCATTAATTCCTGGAACATGACCCTTCCTCTAAGACTCATATCACTGTGTCCCGGGTTAATAGTTTGTGCACTGTCTTTCTCCCGGGAGTGATTCTGCCTGCATAGACTAATTGTTCTTTGTAGTGGGTAGCTGTTTGATGCCTGACACCTCTGATGAGCACTCCTGTCACTGTGGGAGTAGATGATAGAAACCATCTTAGCCCATCTTACAGAAATTTAGCCTGAAGTTGCTTTGAAATGCTTTTCCTCAGCCATCCCAGTTTTGAAATTCATGGAAACATTTTTGTCTTTTATATCTCAACAATTTTTCTTTCCTTTAGGCAATATATGAATAGTTCTCAGATATATGATATCATTGAAATAATGTCTGTCATTTCATTCCATCACTCATCAGTGGCTAATGAATGGCTAAAATGCTGCTAATTTTTATACGTAGATTCTCAGTCACTGATAACGAGGACATTGTGACTTCCATTGAAGGATGTACAATTTTGACCATCTACAACTTTGAGCAGAGAGAGAGAAAACTTTCTGAAATTATTACCATCATAAACTCCTGATAGGTCCTGTCAAAGGGAAAATATATCTGTGCTCTATAGTTGCTACATACTGTCAAGACATAAAACTTTAATTTGCATGCACAGAGAAATGCCACAAGCCATATTTTTTTTTAAGTTCTACAACTACAGAAAATTTTTAAAAAATACCTCTATTTGCAGTTGTTTGAGGTATTGGGGTGACTTAGTATTCATCAAGTGGCCGGATATAAAATTTGTTTTCTGGGAATAACCCAACCAAACCCCTAGCCACAGATGATCAGCCACCTGCCTGAGGTATGTCCTATGTTTTAGAAAAAGGGTTTGTTTTGTTTTGTTTTGTTTTTAACATCTTTTTAACAACTTTAAGGAATTTTATCAGGACATTCAACAAAAAAGGTTTCCTTAGTTAAGGCGCTTTTGGATCCTCACTTATGTGTCTTATATATAATATATAAAATCTTGTACACTGTCAGAGGTGCCTGTAACTGAAACTAGTCCCAATTATCAGTTTATTGCACCTGACTTTTCCATAAGGTATTTAACTTAATATGACAAAAAAAAATCTGCTTTCAATGTTTATTCTTTTATCTCTAATTGGTGCTATTGAAGCCATCAAGTTAATTCACATTTCCTAAGTATTATATAGGTTTGACATCCCTATATAATATCCCTAATCCAAATATCCAAATTCTAAAATTTTTCAAAATTTGAAACATTTTAAGCATTGGCATGACATTGTAAGTTTAAAAGTCCACACCTGACTTTATGTGTGATTAAAAAAACCCTCAGGAACTGGAGAAATGGTTCAGTGGTTAAGAGCATTGACTGCTTTTGCAGAGGGACCTGCATTCAATTCCCAGCACCCACGTGGCAGCTCACAACCACCTGTAATAGGATCTGATGCCCTCTTCTGGTGTGCAGACATACATCCAGACAAAGTACCCATATACCTAAAATATATAAGTTAAAAAAAAAACTCAAGTACACTGATAATGTTTTATAAAATTACCTTCAGACTATATGTATAAATTGTCTATGAAAATAAACTAATTTCATGTTTAGACTTGAGACCCATCCCTCCCAAAAGATATGTCATATGTATTTATCAACATCTCACATCCAAAACTGTGTCAAGTTTGAAATACTTCTGCCCCTAAGAATTTTGATAAGGGATACTCAACTGTACTAAAAAAAACCTTAGTGTTTAATAAAAAAATATTGTTTTTATATTAATTATCATACCACATCAAAGTTGATTTAGAAAAAGACAAAAAAATATTTGTAGGTTGTTCAGCAGAGTTACGTAAAAGCTCTGAAGTACTGGTCCATCCTGTGCTTTACACATGCTTAAATGTCCAATTCAAAGGGTCCTTAACATGTGGCTGGTCACGAAATAAGAGAATTTTTCTAATAGCTTAAAGAAATATTTGAGTATAATCCTTATAATTGAATATTTATTGATTTTAGGACTGATGTGATAAGACTTTTAAATAAATTAGCTTCCTTCTGGATCATTTGAAAGCATAATCATCTTAGAGTGAGGTCATAAATATACACCCACTCACCTGCTATGTTTCATACTTACATAATTGAAGTTTATTTTGTTAAAAAATAGTAGAAAATTTTGTAAGTTATGAGTCTCTATGTCTGTGCATATGCATGTCTGTATGTACTTATCCATATTGATGTTTTAACTAAATATTCTTACTAATGTTTTATCTCATTTGCATGCATTATTCAGTTTGCATAATGCTCAATGGACTATGAACTGAGGACTGTGTAAAGATAGTCCTGAGCTCAACTTCTCTGATCTCAGCTGATTCAACTCAGTCACAACATGTGTCCTCTGGCTATCTACTAGGTCATCAATGCCAAGTTGCATGTTTTAACAACTACAAAAGAAGCACATGTGTGGCTGTCTCAAGGAGAAGCTTCGGGTAGCCTTAGACATAGAAAATATTCAGATGTAAACAAGTAACTCAACTTATTAGGAAATCAGAATGCCAAGTAAAGTTGAAGTAGGGAGAAGCCAGTGTTTTAACATCTTTACAATGCTCTAACCAGGTATGTGACTGCTAGAATAGGTCATTTCATGACTCATAAGTCCAACCACTTGCCTTCTGTGTTAGTCACCTTGTTTTGGAAACACGGATTCATTAGAGGGTGTTCTGACTGAGTTGTGAACCAGCCCCTCCCCTCCTGTCAGAGAGCATTCATTTCAAATCCACCAAGCAAAACAATGTGAGGGAGTTGTGACTACTTCAGGCCAGGTTGTGAGAGCTCAGTCATCCTCCCCATTTGCTCCGCAGTGACCCCTGTTGGTGGCACCTCTAAAGGCAGAGTGCTGTGCCCGCTGGCTGACTGCTCTCACTTAACCACTTCCCATGCCCTCTGATAATATAAAAGAATAACAAATAAAGGATAAGATGGAGAAAACTGAAAATAAAAAAAAGTACTTTGGCCCTCTGACAACAGTTTTCAAAATAAATAATAGCCTTGTCGGTGATTACTGACCTATAGTTGGAAATGCCTGCTGTCACTTAAAGGGGTGATGTTTACAGAGAACCATGTATTATAACAGGGTCCATGTGCTTTTCCCAGAGCCAGATAACCATCAATGGCAACTCTGGTGGCGCTGTGAGTCCAGTGAGTTACTATCAAAGGCCATTTTCCCCTTCTGCATACTCCCTTCCAGCCTCACTCAACTCCAGCATTATCATGCAGCATGGCAGATCGCTGGGTAAGTACCGCAGTCATGATTTCCACGACCACTTTCATGTGACAACTATCTATCACAAGAGAAAAATATAAGGTAGCAAAGTTGAGGTAGGAGTGACCAACACCACTCTCTCTGGCGACCCTAAGTTGGGAGGAAGGGCACATATTGTAGAAAAGAGGTCCCTTGCTATTTGGAGGTAATAATTCCATCTGTAGCTAAGCCTGGAAAATGCTAGTTGACATTTAAGTGATGGGGTAGAAAGAACAGAAAAATGCCTAGTGAGAGAAGGGGGAGCTTGTAGGACCCAGAAAACACTAATGTAGCACTTTTCTATTGAGGTGGCTCGTTCCTTCATGGAAGAACTTCTTTAGTTCTTTAGTTAGGCTGTAGAAAAATTGTTTGACAATGAAAACAGTGTGAGATGGGATAGAGTACAGTAACACAGTGAAGTCCTGGATCACACTGTCATAAACTATCAAACAGGTTTCAATGAAAATTCTACAATTTATAGAGACAAGTTCTTAACCCTTTAGAGATTAAGAATTAGGCAAAGACATATAGTCCTTGGTTCTGAGGAGATGGCTCAGTGGTTAAGATCATTTGTTGCTCTTCCGGAAGACCCAGGCTCAATTCCCAACACCCAAATGATGGTTTGCAATCATCTGCGACTCCAGTCTCAAGGGATCTGACACCCTCTTCTGACCTCTAAGGACACCGAGCACACATGTGGTATACATACATACACATAAACAAAGCACTCTTACATAAAATAAAATATATAAATTTAATTTAAAAAATTTTGTTATAGTCCTCCTCCAATAAAAATGATTATTTCCTAAATAATCATTAACTGTGACTCTCTTTCCCATTGCTTGCTTCATGAACACAGTTTTCCCTGTTCTACCAAATAAAAAATATAAATATTCAAGTATAGACTGGCCTTGACTTTAGACCTAACATATAAATAGATTTTACATGTTTTTATATAAACAATGAACATATAAAAGCTCATTTCAAAACTTTAAGCATATAATTTTGTGGGTCTTGTGAACCCTTTAGAGCCTCCTGGAAAAGTCCTGAGCTACACAAAGATAGAAACATTCTTACGTAGCAAAATATATTAGCATAGTTTAAAAATAATGTTACAACTATTTCTTTGTTGCTAAAAATTCAATGTAAAAATTCCAAAATGTTGTGTGAAAAATGTTACCAAATTGAACCATTATGTGAAGTTAGGTTGAAAATGTTTCCATGATATTGAGAACCTAGAAAGTTTTCAGAACTACAGAGCAGAAAGGATGCTAAGGAGAGCATACCTACACAAACCTCTCAAAAAGAGAGAGGGCCCATCTTGCAGCCACTACAGGTCAGTAACGGAGAGAAAAATCTAGAACACAGAACTGTATGCCATTCTGTAGTTGGTAGCAGACCCCTTTCCCTCTTCTTCGTACATTGACTCTGAACTAAACAAATACACCACAAGTTTACTAAAGAACACTTTCCGTGGATCTCAAGCCCACTCATGGTAGAACTCAGCTTCTATGGTCAACAAAACTTCTATAAGGTTTTAAATATAGTCATGGGACTCGTTAAAGAGGAGTCTAGATATACTTGTGCCTTTTCTAATGCTACTCCTGGGAGCCATTTGTGAAGCTTGTAATGATCTCCTTTTAGAGTGTAAGAAAGAAGAGCTTGCTTGTGCCAAATCTCTCTCTTTGACAACCAGTCCACAGCTCAGTTTTATAAGAGACTCCACTATTTCAAGATTTTGTAATGTAATTATGCTTTATTATACATGAAAATGCAACTTCCTAAATTATTTCAGCCATAACATTTTACTAAATATTCATTAAATAGACTCTTTATCCCATTGCCTGTCTTAGTGAACAGTTTTCCCCATTCTATATAAATACTCAAGTATAGACAGGCTTTGACTTTAGACCTAACCGGTGAGTAGATTTAACACATAAACTGTTTAACATGGAAAGAAATTTCCTGTATAAACATTGAACACATTCCAACTGGCCAAGGCAATGATGAGAGCGGAATTTACAGTTCTACTCTGCCCTAGGTGAGCTTTAGATTTCGTCAAAGACAAAGGATTGGAAACATAACAGTTTGTGAGCCATATAAGAGAAATATAAAAAGATCTGGCTTGCATTGAACAAGCTGAGTATTTGTACCGTCCCATGAACTCTGTGTGAAGACAGACTTGATGCTGTTTCTTAGGCTAGGACTGTGGCACATCCTTTCTGTTCAGAAAACCTTGATTGCTGACAAAAGTCTAGCATTGTGGCTATCACATCAAGGGGTCTGAGGAATTAAAAAGTCAACCAGGGTGAAATAACACACTGTGACTTCATTTAGAATAGCTTGGGAACACAGGATTTGTATGACTAATCAATGACACATGAAGTAATTCCATTTCCAGACTCATCCATTCAATTCAAAAAATGTCTCAAAATGCTTTTCTGTTGCAAACTAAATTGGAAATGGCCTTAATTATAACAGTTATAATGATACAATGGATATCAGCCTAGAGAGAACATAATGCTAAATACCTATGTGAAAATAAGTCAAAGTCTTAAAATGCTTATTTATAATGCTTTATACAACATCTTCATGAAAAAATACATTTATATGTATGGTATAAAAGTTCATTATACTATCTATACATGATATAAATTTTAATTATAAATTATGTATGTGTACAAAAATGAACCCTACACACACCTATGAATATAATCAACAAATACTATCTTAAGAGCCCAGAGACAGACCAGCTAAAGCAGGTCACACAGAGCCTAAATGAAGACTCAGTTCTGCTCACCAAGTTCTGAAATTTCAAAACAGCAGAAGTCATATCACTTTTGTATGATGTGACTGAAATTATTCCAGAAGTTCATAACATTAACATGAAGATGGAAATTTAATAAGCCTCCTGTAACTTTAATCCTTAAGACAATAATTAATTGTCAGTCTCAAAGGATAAAAAGCTATGGCATGGGTGTTTTTACCATAAAACCAACAATATTAAATAAAATTCAAAATCACTTATTTACCCACAAGCCTTCACTTGCTAGTGTATGTCTAGATCTAAAAAAAAATTAACTGACTTTCATTTTCCATTTATTTTTACGGAATCATTTCTTTGGATAAATATCCTAGTGCCTCGCTGAAATTACCTCTCATTACTCCCTCAAAAGGCAGTCAGCAGCTTCACAAGAATCATGTGTGACTAACGACCTGAGTCAAGTTACTAGGTTTCTTTCAGCTTCTGCCCCCTCATCTATAAAGGTGACTCTTGTCTCCCTCCCCCATCCCATCCCTCTAAGATTTCTTCTCAACATGGTTGCACTTATCATTCAGCAAATATTCTTCCTCTCACCCTTCGCTGTAAAACGGTGAGGTCTTGATCCATACATATATGTAATACCCACTTTTGAAGGAGATGGGGTAAATATGTGAAAAGGCACAGAGGTGGAAATGTGGATCTTATGATGGTTGGGCAATCAAGGTACAAGAGGCACCATTAATTTATAGTCTGTGCATCCGGTGTGCTCCGTGTCACTGTATTTTCCACACAGATTCTGCAGAGGCATATTCCCAGCATGCCCAGTCTCTGGATGGCACCATGGGAGGCTCCATCCCACTCTACAGATCCTCAGAGGAAGAGAAGAGGGTAACAGTGATCAAAGCCCCGCATTACCCGGGGATCGGCCCTGTGGACGAGTCCGGCATCCCCACGGCCATTAGGACGGTAAGCCATGCCAGTATGTGCGTCTTTCTGGGTCTGCACATGAGCACCACAAAGGATGGATTGTGCATGCTGCTGTGCATTCCTAAGGTCTTATATCATGAGGACTGTCCTCTGAGCCTTCAGCGCTCCCATGAATACCACGCTGTGTGGCAGAGGGAGAAAATTGGGGAGTGAAGACAGCTACGCAATCTTGTCTCTCCGTTTGAATGTAAAATCATGAAAATGTGGGTTTGTTAAATAATAACACTCTGTTTTTAACTTTCTATCAAGGAGAGGTAAAGCCTAGAGAGAAAAAGGGGAAAGGGGGTGAAGTGAGTGAGTCCTTTCACAGCATCCAATTCCCACATGCGCTGTAAAAAAGGCAAGTGATTTGTTTCTTGAAATGGATGTGAGTTCACACCAGGGGATGGGAAACTGTGAACTGGGACTTGGGAGGTGAGATGATTGCAGTAAAGGGAGGTAATATCATGGGAAGGAAAAGCTGTCTGTGAAAAAGCAGGAACATTTGCATGTCCCTCTCAGCTGAGGCTGCTGAGAGCTCCCTGGGTGATAAGTCCACGTGTTGAGGGCATTTTTTTTTTAAGTCTTTAAACTCTGCCAAAGCGTTACTCAGTGTGCCGGGGCAGCCCTTTCTGGCAACGCTCCGCAGCAGCAGCAGCAGCAGAGCCTAGGCAGGCAGCTGTGTGCTGACCACATCCACTGCCAGAGGAGGTCTGTGGTAGCAGAGGAGGAAGACCGGGAAGCCAGGATGAGAGCCACGGCGTCTTTACAGGTGAATTTGGTGGGGATGAGAGGAGGGAGCTCTAGCTACATAAACGTGGCCTGTGTACCCTCGTCAAGGGCTGAGAAGACACTGCTAAGAGCAGCTTCCCCTGAATGGAAACACAGGGAGCCGGGGACAGTGAGGGACCCAGCAAAAGAACGCAAAGGGTATCAGGACAGACGCAGTGGTGAGACAGGAAACCTTTGAAAACGACCGAAGATGAAGGAGGAGCCGTCTTTGAGTTTGCAATGATCATGTTTTACATACAGACGTGAGTTCAGAATTGATTATTCTTGGCATTGGTATCGTAGCTGAAGCCAAAAAAAAAGTATATCTGTATAGCATGCACTTGGGATTTAGACTTTTCAGATTGTTAAGGATGTTGCATGTAACTAATAGAGCTTGAAAAGTCTGTGTTGGAATGATGATGGTCGTATTTAAGTGACAGGAAAAATCCCAGGGCTTGTGACTAAGCCGCTCCGTTTTATGACAGCTGTATGTTTCTGATGGCAGTGTTTTGACAGTGTTTGCCTTTCAGAATTTCTGACTCAAAATGACTAAAATTGAATTTTCCCATGCTAATGACGGGCTAATGACTCAGACAGGGATGGTGTCATGGATTTTGCCTGTTAGTCCTTGAGACACAGTATACACAAAACCTAAGAGCTTGTTGCTTTCTGTGTGTCCAGTTGCAGATCCTGTCTGAAAGATTCCATCTGAAAACCGATAGATGTGTTTTTAAGTTAGTAAATGATGTGTAAAAATGGACCACATTAATGTGACCCATTCTTTTTAACCTACCGATTTTTTAATCTGTAATGTTTGACTCACAAGTCTTTGTTTTGTTAGGTTTTTGAGGAAAAATCTAAGATGTTGGAGATGATAAATAAAACGCAATTAATATTAAAAGTTTATATTGTCTGCTGCTAAATAAAAAGCATGCCAAATGATAAGCAACCACATATATCCACTAAGCATGTGGTGCTAATTTCCCTTATAAGAAATTGAAAGTGAATTATTAGCCACTGCAGAAGTTCCTTAAAAGGAACCCTGTTTTTTTCCGTGGAACTTGCTCAGACCTTTAAAACTTTATAAGAGGGATCCTGTTCATGTTTACTACTTTGCAGCCTTACGAATCACACATCCAAGTATAGACCTGTATTTATAAATGTTGAATCCTGCCATCCCCTGGGCCAAGAATATCCAAGATTATTTCCTTTCCTCGTTTGTGTAGAAGGTAATGATTATCAGACTCAACTTGCCTCAGCTTCCTGCTCAGTATGTACATTAAAACCAGCACTGCCTCAAATGTGCTGTGTCGGGGTATCCTTAGATAACTGTTACCATGGTAACAAGGTATTGTAAAGTGGTCCAGAAACTGTTGAAAACAATAACTGAGTACTCACTACTTTTGAGTGTTTGTGGTGAAGGGAGAAAGTTTTACCAAGTGCCTCTTCTCCTGTGACTAGGATGTCTACATCAGCCTTTTACTGCCATAGTCTTAAAAACAGTAACAAAAATCTCCAGGGCTCAGAGCCCATGAGACTGTGTAAGAAACCTGGCTAGCTAAGTGACATGCAGTATTTATTTCTTCTAATCCAAATATAACAGTTGTCTGGCTATTTTAGAGCTATCGGGGCAAAGGTAGAATAGGATTGTTGTGTTATACGTAGAAAATATGTCTGTTTTTTAATGTCTGCACATTAAGTTAGTATACAGTGCTGATGTTTCATGACTAGAAGAAGATGAAAGTCGAAGCCTATTCTGATAAGACCATGGATGATAGCTGCATAGTAGAGTCCCAGGAGTTAGGTAGTCTTACGCAAAATGCTTTTGAAGGACACATCCAAAGGTAAACTTCCCGAGTATGGACTTCTGCATTCATAATCTCAATGTGAGACATGACATGCTCCAAAACGGCACTGGCTAAAGGAACGGAAGAGCTCACAACCCTTCTTTCAGAAAGGCACACTGAGGTTGCAAGTCTCTGCTTTGCCAGCTTCCGAGTCTCTCTGCCAGCTGACTGGGCATCTCCTGGCTTCTCTGTACTCACCATATAAAGCTAACAGATGGCATAACTGTGAGATCCTGCCTGATATAGGCCCTCTGGCAAGTGCAGACAACAATGCTGTCTGTCACGGTGCATGGCCATATACAGCGACACAACTTCCTTTTTCGGCCTCCCTGTCCCCATTGGCTGTGTCCAGGTACAGTGAGAAAACTGTTTTCACACACAGCTGTGTGTTACTTCTGTTGTTGCTGCTCTAGTAGCATAAAGGTAGAATAGGAATAAAGCTTAGTGAAAGAGAAAACTGCCTTCAGAAAAATAGATGGTTCCTAAAGATATATGTTCAAGTATTTTGCGTGTGTGCACGTATGTGGGCATGGAGAGGCTAGAGGTCAAACCTGGGTGTATTCCTCAATGGCTGGACGGGCTTTCTCACCAAAGCCAGAGCTGTTTCTGTGTAGCTGGAGTTTTCCTGCCTGGCCCACAGTCAGGGCAAATCTCTTTCACCTGCCAGTCCCACAGCCTCAGACCCGACCAAGTAAACACAGAGACTTATGTTGCTTTCAAACTGTATGGCCGTGGCAGGCTTCTTGCTAACTGTTCTTATAGCTTAAATTAATCCATTTCCTTTAATCTATACCTTGCCACATGGCTCGTGGCTTACCGGCATCTTCACAAGCTGTTTGTCATCGTGGCGGCTGGCAGTGTCTCTCTGACTCAGCCTTCCACTTCCCAGCTTTATTCTCCTCCTTGCCCCGCCTATACTTCCTGCCTAGCCAACGGCCAATCAGTGTTTTATTGATTAATTAGCAACACATTTGCCATACATCCCACAGCATTTCTGTGTCCTTAGTGCTGGTGTTACAGGAGCCCACTGCCATGCCCAGCTTTTCACACAGACACTAAAAATAGGAACCCAGGTTGCCATACTCACATGGCAGGCACCTTACTGACTTCAGCCCCAACCCTCATGTTCCAGTATTCTGTTTGAGCCAGCAAGCAGCAGATTCCTGCCTCTTTGTAGATAACCCCCGACACCAGTTCCCATCATTTGGCCATACAGTTAATCAACGACACCCTCAAGCCCCCATTGCAGAAGAAGCCTACGATGCATATGTGGTTCCCACATCTCTAGTGACTGTCAGAATTGTCTACTTCCAGAGTCAAAATAAATGTAAATACTGCCTAACAGTTTCTAGGTGAAAAATTCAATGACCACATAGATAAAAAAAATCAGAGTATAAAATAGCAAACAGTTTCCATTCTTACAAGTCCTAACCAATTTTTTTTCATTCTGCTCTCATACATTACATCCAGACCCAACCACAGCTTCTCCTCCCCCAACAGAGCCCCCCACCCCAGGATTTCTCCTCAGAAAAGAGCAGACTTCCCAGGGACATTGTCCAAACACACCATAACCTAACCAATCTTTTAAATCAGGGCAATGACCTCAGAAAACCTGATGCTTTTTAAGTTGCCTGTGCACAGAATGGTTAACTTCTGGCTCAACTAGCTCTGATATAGTTGAGATGAAAATCTTGCTGAGCAAAGATTGTTGTGCTACAGTTAGAATAAAGAATGTATGTTTTCACAACCTGTGAGACAGAGTTGCATCTGATACGCTAGGTTTGCCCAGTACTGCACTCCACAGATGTTGGAGCTCCCCTGCTGTGTGTAGTTACTGAGATTTGTTCTAGTGGAAGGACTATCCTAAGCCCCCTGACACACATCGTGAGAGACCCTGACTCAAGAGAACAAGGCTGCATGCTCACATGGGCATGTGCACCTGTACACACATGCATATGCCCCCCATACACCCAAAGAAAAGAAGAGATACGAAAGTTTCTTATATTCCTGTTTCTAGAAAGCATTAAGTAGTAACTAAAGGCTCAAAGATTTGAATGATGTTTAATAGTTGGACATTAAGTTCCTATTTGTACTGTAACCTGCTGCTCCTATCACACCTAAAGCCTGGCACGTATAAGGAATGCCTACCATCACATGGTTTATAAATTAGCAAGGCAAAAGTTGTACATACTCCAATGTCTTGTCATAGAAGTTTTGAACTCATAGCCACACTTTTATATATGCGCTCTATGACTGTGCATTGTCTGATACATTCAGTATCTTAGTCACTTAGACTAGTAAATGCTAATTTGGTCTTCATTGAAGCTGATCAGAATATCTACTGCTTGAGTCAAAAATATGCCCTCATTAAATTTTTAAATGTCTTCACAGAACACTCAATAGAAAATTTTAAGAATAATGAGAAGGACTAGGGAAATCATCTGTTAAATGTCTGCTGGGCAAGCATGGGGACCTGAGTTCCATGCCCAGCACCCACATAAAAAGCCAGGCATGGTGGCACACACTTGTAATCCCAGAACTGGAGGGTGGGCACAGCAGGATCCCTGGGGCTGCCCACCCTCATTGGTAAGTCCCAGGTCCCAGAGAGAAACCCTATCAAAAAACAGGATCGCTTCTGAGGAACAACATCTGAGATTGACCTCTGTCCTACACACACACACACACACACACACACACACACACAGAGAGAGAGAGAGAGAGAGAGAGAGAAATAAGCTGCCCGTGGTACATCCATGTAATCTTAGCACATGGTAGACAGATCATGAGTTAAAGGCCAGTTTAGGATACATATGGAATCCTTGCTTCAGACATATACACTTAACAACAACAACAACAACAATAATAATAATAATGAAAAGGAGCTGATGTTTCATCAAATATTGGCTATGTACAACTGGGCACAGCTGAATTGAATAAATAAAACCATAACACAGAATGTTCCAATTCAGTCAATATGAGATACTCCACTTACAAACTGCATAAATAACAAGATAAATTGCTGGAACTGCCATCAAGTCAGAGCAGAAATGCAAATCTACTGTTGGAAATATCAAATATTAGCAGTGAAGACTTTCCCCGGGGGTGTTGACTTGAGAGTGTAAAGTCTCAGATTGTGGGTCTGGGACTGAGGCAGATTTATTATAAGAGTTATGACATCATAACTAGACATCAGCATTGTAGAGGTTCTGAAGACAGGTCAGGCCCACAAGGCTAAAGGCTTCAGGGAGCAACGGCAGGCCCATGCCATACAGCTGGTGAGTGACCTATAGCACGTGCTTGTAGTCAAGGTGTCTCAGATACTTAGTAGCAGGGGAAAGGGGAAAGATTAGAACCTTTGATAATGTGGGTCCATCATTCAGAATGTGCCACCTGTAGCCCCTGATTACTTGGGGTGTTGGGTAAAACCACTTTGGGGGCAGTGAGGATTATAGACTCACAGACAGTCACAGTAGGATGTCTGCCATTTTTTTCATAGCAGCAGTGAGGGTAAAGAGAGAGTCTACAGCAGGTGAAGCATGGCCTGAGAAGCCTTAAGTCCAAACCTAACAGATAGGGTTGATCATTCTTGGATGTTCTCTTTGACAGACAGTGGACCGGCCGAAGGACTGGTACAAGACAATGTTCAAACAAATTCACATGGTACACAAGCCGGGTATGTATGTTCTTCTGGTTTTTTTTGTTTTGTTTTGTTTTATCGAGTGCTTGGATTGAAGGACATATACTCAACTTTTGTATAGACTTTCTTCTTTCTTCACACAAAAACATCAAGACCCCAGCAAACGTGATGGTCCCTTCTTTTCAGCATGTCTCCTATTCTCCTTTTACGCCTAAATCACAGATGTATGCCTCTGCATTAACTGTGAGCTCTCAAGAAGCCTCCTACGAGATGTGCTTTGGAAGTTACCAGATGTTCTGGTCTTAGCCCTCTGCCCATCTCTGTCTACACCCACACTGGGGTATTGTGCACATCTAGACCCACTGCTACACCTGTCTGCCCATGTCTGTTTCTTACTACAAGCGGGACTGGAGTGGCTTCTCCTGATCCCCACTCAGTATAGTTGACAAGAGACCTTAAAAACGCTTAAGGAAAATTAGGATGCGGCGGACACAGAATCTGCCTAGGGAAGTGAGGACAAGGGACCAGTTTTGCGTGTGTGACCAGGGCAGAAAGGTACATTACTTTATAGACAAGAAACTCACTCTGCAGAGGCTGGGGTGCAATATTTGGAAATGCAAAGTGCTGTTATATGCTAGAAGAAAGAAAAAAAACATTGCTTTTTTCTGCTGGTGTGTTTCTGTCATTTTTCTGACCTGCTGTCTTGGCGACAAGGTGGCAGAGTCTGGATTATCATGTTTATGTTTCATTTTCTAGATGAGGACTCAGACATGTATAATACTCCTTATACATACAATGCAGGTAGGACGGCTTTCCTCGCTTGCCATGACTGGTCACACTCCACTGTCGGGAAGAGCCCCAGCCCTCGTCATCCCATTACCACCCCATGTTGTCAGTCCCTGTGAGGAGGAGGATGCCTCACTTCCTTTCTCAGAGCATGTCTAACAAAAGATTGATCCTTTCCCCCTGGAAATGGGAACTAACACTGTTCTGCGTCATCCATTCCCCCCACCCACCCCCACCCCCCGCCGGCTGTTGGTTTATCCTCAGCTTCAGGAATGTTTAACCAGTGTGAAGGGACAGGGTGAAAGAACAGACTGTGACCTGGTTACACAACAAAAAGAAAGATCTTTTTATCAGCAGAAAGACCGATTATCATTGCATAAGACCTCTCAGATACTGTTCCCCCAAAACAAGTCAAGCAAAGTGTTTTACGACCATGTCCAGGCTTTTGCTCCAAAATGGAACCATTCATTGAAAGATGTGAAAACCTCCTTCTTGGCCAGACCACATTTCTGACTCAGAGTTGCCAATGCTCACAATGGAATGACTTCAGCTCTGGGCATTCCCACTTGTATTTGAATGTGCCGGTTTCTTGTGGAGTGGTCTTCATACTCGTGTGAAGGACACCGAAAATATGTCCCCTTCTATCAGTTTTTCCTAAATATCACATCGAGAGATTATACCCAACCGAGCCATAGGCCCAGGATTGTGCCTTTATTTAGGGTCCACTCGCCACCCTAAAAGAAAACTCAGTGAGACTCTCCCCTCCCTAAAACCTGATGACCAGCAACCAGCCCTTTAACTGGGTAAGTTTGCTGTTCAACTCGAAAGAAAATGGTTTAAAAAAAAAATCAAGCTGGTGATCTCCGAGTTAGATTCTGTATCCCCATATTACTTCAGGAAGTCCATTAAGATAAATACTCCCATCCTGCCCTGCTCCACCAAACTCACCTCCTTGATAAACCTCACAAGTTCAAGTCTGACTATGGAGTTGATCCGGACACACTTCAGAGCAGGTGTTGTTGAGTGTTACTTCTCAAGGAAACAAATGCACACAAGAGGAACAGTCAAGCAGAGATAAACTTAGGCCAAGATTGAGACTCTGAGAAACTCTGAATTTTTACAGACTTCTAAATATTGAAATGGGTCCATCTCACTGGTAACTAATAAGCTGATGTTTAGTTGTGTTACCCGGGAGCCCAGGGAGTTCTATCATTCAGTCAGCCAGCAAAACGCCTATGACCACCCTCTTCTTCCTAACAACCCACAGCTTTGTGTCTTGCATGTTATTCCTGCCACCAAAACTAATCCTTCAAGCCCAACTCTAGTCCCATGAGATCCATAATATAGTCTGTGTCTCACTCATCATCTTCAAACATCCTTTAATTTTTTACTATGTCCTTCTCCATTGGATTTTACTAACTACCACAAACTCTTTTTCAATCATACATCATCTTGCATCAGCTTGTTCAGGAGGGTTTACACTCCCCTGACCCATGTGGGAGCTGCACCTCATGCATACAGCATGTTCTGTATTTGGTGGATTGCAATTAACACATCAACTGTCTTATGTACACCAGTATTACAAAGTACTAGCTGCTATTTTAATCTTCCTCTGAAAGTTTACCCAAGGTGTTAGTTTCTGTGATTGGGAAGAAACCTTGCTGAGTACCTGTAAGTTTATTTTTACTAACTAGCCTCAATTTTCATTAATCCTACAATAATGGATAATTTACTATAATCAGTCCTTACATGCAAGACAAATTGATATCTAATAAGTGATAATTCATAAATTAATGTTGACAAGTTAATAAACAATATACCACCTCTAATGTACACATTATGAATATGCTTATTGATAATTTTTCAAAACCATTGGCTGTTTTGCATAGCCCAACATAGCCTTAATGCATCTTTTAAGTTATTTGCTTGTTTTGTTGGTTTTTCTCTTTTTCATGGTAGGTCTGTACAACTCACCCTACAATGCTCAGTCTCACCCTGCTGCGAAGACCCAGACCTACAGACCTCTATCCAAAAGCCACTCAGACAATGGTACAGATGCTTTTAAGGAGGCGCCCTCCCCAGTGGCTCCCCCACATGTTCCACCACGACCAAGAGATCAGTCTTCAACAGAAAAGTAAGGCTCCTTCCCCCCCAAAATGGCTTCTCTTAGGATAAAAACCAACCCATAATGGCACTCAGTGAAGAATCAGCCCAGCATTGTGGAGCAAATATATGCCAAGACTTATTATATTAGCCCATATTGAGCATCACTACTGAGATTGTGCTGGACACTCTCAAGGAAGTCTTGATCGTGTTCTCATAATGCTCTAAATTAAATTTGATGTATCAGGGACACAAACTCTATTTTCTGTTCAATAAGTGCATATAAGAAATAAAGAGGCCACAGATGGAGTTCATAAGTAGAGCATTTGTCCGAGTACTACAAACAACAACAAAACATGTACACACACACACACACACACACACACACACACACACACACACACACTGTGTTCACAAGCCTTGGTGATGAGTCTCGGTGATAGTGACTTGCTCCACATACACTGGACTCTGGGTCCAATTCTAATTCTGAGCTGAAATGGGGTAGAGTGTGTTACATCATTCATGTAATCTCAGTCTTCATCAAAACGAGGCAGGAATTCAAGACCACTTGGAGCTACCTAACTTCCAAGCCAGAACTGAGCTGCACACTAGCATTATGTCTCAAAATAAAAACATATAAAATTAAATAAAATAACTGGAAGTAATGGGCAGGGATTCCCTTTGCTGCCCCACATTCAAGAGAAACTAAGCAGTTAATTTTTCATTTGCACAGATTTGAAATTTCAGGTCTTTTAAGTTATCTTTTAGAAACCAAGAGAAATATTCTTAAATCATAAATAAGGCATTTTAACAAGTGCCTGTGACTCACTCCACCAGTTATTTTAACTGCTTCTAATTTTCATTTCTCCACTGAAATATTTTTAAATATGCTATTCACACCCAAATAAACTTTTATGAACACATTTCAATTGTGTTATGTTAGGAGGACTGCAGCTAATAGTCCTAGTTATTGGTAATCTTTCCTGACAGCTCATTATGAGGCAAACACTGTGCTAAGCACTTCCTTGTATTACACCATTTTATTCTGATAGCAACCCAATGGGACATGTTCTATATTACAGAAAAAGAAACAGGTTAGAAGATTACAATAACTTGCTCTATTTGTATAGTGTCCAAGCCAAGATCCAACTTCAGCTTCCCCTAAAGACACATCCTATGCTATGTCTACTGGTAATTAATAAGCAGTAATGGAAAGGGTGTTTATTATTACTGAGTTTTATATTACTGGTTTTTAAAGTATTTTCTATGATAATACTGTCTTAGTTATTGCTCTATTGCTCAAACAGCAAACAGGACACAGCTTCACATGGATATGAAAACTGAAATGGGAAGGTGTGAGGGCTCTACCAGATAGAGCTTGTTGACTGGCTCTACACCTAGGACTTGGTTCTCATTTTCTCTCCTAGAGCACTTCTGTCTGTGTCCACCATTCTGTGGAGAAGGAATTTCACTCTATTCCATAGGAATCGGAATTCCCTAACTCAAAAGATCAAAAACTCCTGTTTCTCAAATATAAGTAAATAGGTATTTAATAACCCTTCCTGCTCTCCAAAGGAAGTTTTCTGATTTAGTTCTAGCTGCCCGGAAGAGCTTGATGTTCTTAGTCTTACTGTGAAAATGCACTTGTCAAGAGCCCTTGCCAGACTCTCAGTGGTATCAATGCAAGGAAGCAATCCGTTCCCGAGGGCAGGGTTGTGGGGGGGTTGGTGTGTTTCAAGGCTCACACCAAGGGGTCCCCCACACCACTCTGCTTATCCCTATGCATGCCAGCCCAAGAGATGCAGCTGTAATTCTCACACATGCACTCAGATGCCGTTTACAAGAAAGAAGATCAAACATGATATGTGCATTCCTCCTTGTCCCCCTGGATCAAGGAAGCCAGGCCACCAGGTAGTTAACTGACAAAGCTTTGCAGAGCATACTGCCACTTATTTTAAACTCAGACACACACAGCTGTAATTAGGAACCCAAGGGTCTAGCAACATGTCACTCTTCGTATGTCTACAAACCTCTTCTGTGAGTTTTTACAACCATAGTCACAGAGGTCAAAATAGAAGGAAAAATGATCTAAAAGGGATAGTTTAATATAAGCCATTTATTTATTAAAGTTAAGCATATGTGTTATTTTTCATAAATTTTCAACCAGAGAGATGTTTTAGTTGTATTGGTTTGGTTTTGGTTCATTTGCTGTAGGCTCTCAGGGTAGGAGAGATGGCTCAGCAAGAAAAATTGCTTGCTGCTTAAGCCTGAAGAGCTACATTCAATCCCCAGAACCCGTGGTGAAAGGAAAGTACTGACTCCCAAAAGTTTTTCTCCTGTGTGCATGCACTCATGTACACACACACACACACACACACACACACACACTCAATAAATAATGTTAAAATTAACCTTGGAAATTGACTGTGGGTGGTATTTCACAGGTGTTTTATGCACACAAATTGTTTCAACACATGGTTTGCTGTTCATTTACAGGCATGACTGGGACCCTCCAGACAGAAAGGTGGACACCAGAAAATTCCGATCGGAACCAAGGAGTATTTTTGAATATGAGCCTGGGAAGTCGTCCATTCTGCAGCATGAAAGACCCGTAAGCACTTGTCATTGGTCAAAAGTATAGGCCTCTAGTGTTCCCAAGTAAACCTGAATTTTACCCCCATTTTTTTTTATTATTGAGGAATTGCATTTATTCTTAATCATGATTTGTGTACCTTGTCTCTGAATAGTAGTGTATCTATGCAGGACTCATTATCAATAGCATATAGCTAACTGTGCCTAATCACAGCACTTATACATGAAATACTTAATTGCTATTCTAGCTTGCCTGTGTGAAAAATCATGAATCCATATACCTGATGTCCAGACCCAGGGCAGATGAATACCTTGACTTCTATATTGGTTTCTTATTATTTCTTTCACTTAAGAGGAAAATTTCCCAAACACACTTTCTATAACAAGCTGTTTAATTGGTTTTTATTAAATCCCTCTCAGGTCACCAAGCCTCAAGCTTCCTGATTGATTACCACTTTAATGGATCAAGATTGTATTTCTCTTTATAGTCTTCTTTTTGTTTACTTTGGTCATACACAAACTAAACGATGTATGAACACAGAAAGGACTGCTTGCCTCTGCTAAAGCTAACAGCAGCTTCCTCCATGGCCCTCTGCTCTCTGGGTCCTCTCGCCCATCATTTTTGCTTCCCTTGTTTCTGCCTCAGAGCTCAGTATTCTCAAGACCTCTTTAAAACCCAGCAGCTCCTCTGTATGTCCAAACTTGCTTCCAGATAAACCCTATTGGTGTTTCCTTGTGTGTTCCTCCAGTGGTCCAGAGCATCACACTAACACAGAGACTGAAAGGTCAGCCCTGAGATTTAGTTGGGCAGCCTGTGACCTTACCACGCCCAACACAAGTGTCCTTGATTCTGAAACCCTGTCTTTGTGTTCTTGAGAAGTATGTTCAAAAATCTTCCAATCACATAATTCAACTGCTATTCTTCAAATAATTCAAAATTTTCTTTGCGTGATAAGATTGCAACAGAGAAACTGAAACAGCAGGAAGATTATTGATTCTCGGCTCTAGATTATAACCCATTCACTAAATTTGTCTAACTAAATATCAAGACAGTGAAATTTCCAAACCAAAATTCAATGGAATACAATATTAATTCTGAAAAAGCAAATCACAAAATAATGAATCTCATATTAAATTATAATAGAGAAGCTTTAATGATTTTTGAGGCTCTTGGAGTGATGATATGACTGAAGATAAGAAACCTTTTAATGGCTAAAACAGAAGCATATCTGAAGAATTCTCCCCATGAGAGCTCATTTATGGGGGCCCCTCACTGTCACTGAAAGCTTTGAAGGCTCTTTGTTTTAAAGTACTAACAACAGTGATAGCAATGACGGCATCTGTAAGTGGGTACCTACTGCATGCCAGGCTCTAGAAGTAGTAATAATTCCTTTATCTTATGTAGTGTTCCCAACAACCCTATGAAGCAGATGCACCAACCTCCTATTTCACAGATCGAGACTGACACAGCATCAACTGAATGCCACATGGCCACATAGCTGGCATGCGCTTGAACCAGTTCAGCCTAGGCAAACTTTGGTTTAGTGTCCTTCACTGCTGTGCTGGCTCCTCGGAGCAGGAAGCCATTAGCAAGCAGTCACCACACCATAATTTGATTGTTTTAGAGTATAGTATAATTAGTGGCTAACTTATAGTAAGTTAGTGGTACTTACCTTCCTCTACCCCAGAGCTGGGTTCAGAGAAACTATTCTTAACTGGCCTAAGGAGATGGGGACATCAGGACAATGGGTGTGACCAGAGATTCTGCTGTTGGATAAATCTCTTCAGCCACAGGAAAAGATGAGTGGAAGAAACTAGTAGCTTGGAAGGAAATGAGAATGGAAGGATTATATTTTTATCCCTCCTAAACCATTTTGTTGGAAGACAGTGTTGTGACAAATGATATGAGAGAATCAAAGATATAATTTGGGCAAGCCTTGTTAAATTATCGTTTTTATAGGGTGAGACTATTACCTTTTTTTTTTTTTATCAACCCTCAATTCATCCCACTTTAAATTTTAAAAAGGGGGGTGGGCAAATTGAGCAATGATATTTGAGAGACCAGCTAGGTGTCTTGAAGGCTCAGGCTGTAGGAAAAAGAGAGTGGGCATGCTAGGTAAAAGTGACGTAACACCAGATGGATTTCAAGGTCTTATGAATGCATCTTCTGTCTTTTTACTTGGAGGTATTTTGAGAACACCCCTTTGTTCTTTTCAGTTCTAATTTTTGAAAATTATATAGACAGCTAGGCAATTCTGTACTGTTCCCTTCAGTTCCCAGAGAATTCTGTCAGCATCCCTATTTTCCTGGATCCCCCTCACTCTCCTACCCACAGGGAGAAATGTCATGACCAAGTATTCCTTCTAGTCGGCAACTGTCTGTTGTCTGTGTTGCCATGACACGTTCATTTCCCTGGTTAGTGAATCCAGTCTCCAGATAATTTTTAAAAAGCCTCCTGACTCTCTCTTGTCCCTGGAACAAAATCCAACTCTTCTGATATAATTTACAAAAACCAAAGAACAACAACAAATAAAACCTACCCAAATCCTGTGGTTTCACTCCCTGCCAGCTACACAAAAGGCTTTCGGTCCCCTCTCATCAGACCTTGGCATGGTTTGTTCTTCCTTCCAGGGAAGGATTCCTCACCACCTCTCTTTTCTTTTTGTGGAAAGCTGCATGCACACACCCCGCTTTGTCAGAGGTACACTTTCCTTAGGGGCTTCTTCACCCTCAGCGGTGGCTTTGTATCTCTCCTTGCTGGATACATGCAGGATATCCCACTTTGCCTGTTCACTTGCACATGCCTGTTCACTTGCCTGGGTTCCTCACTATATGCTTTAGGTTCCTTAAAAGCAGGTACCATGTCTGACTCAGCATTTATCTGTCCTCCATACCTAACCTAATACCTGGCATGCAGTAAATAACTCCTTGAGTGACTAAGTAAATGTGACCTAGTGTTACCTTTGCAGTTGATGGGTAAAATTGGTGAGAGACTGAATCTATCTATGAGGCCCGGTGAGTCTCCATCAAGACACAGATGGAAGTCACCAATAACTCTAGTTCAGCGTTCATGATTCCATGAGGTATGAAGGAAGCAAAGGGAACATGTCTGCCCAAACAGAAATTCTCAAACCCTGACAAAAAAAAGATTGCGTTCATCCTCAGGAACTGAGAGCATATCCATCTATTAATGGGCTTTAACAGGAAGAAAAAAAGTAAATGTATTTCTTTGAAGCTCATAAGTTCATTAAATAATCAAATAATCATAATCAAATATTCATTTAATTATAAATTTCAGTGCTGACTAAATGGGCCTAATGTCTGATCCATAAAAAGGCTTGCAATCCTCAGAAATTTGTCTTTAGCTGATCTGACCCACAGATTAGACTATATTTCCAGTATTCAGATTCCATATGACAAGCATAGCAACTCTCCTGGGATCATATTAATAAAATCATTAGCAATCATCTGAATTGGATACACTTGTAGATAAGCCATGTTAATTGTTTTATGCTTAATAAAATAAAAAATCTGCAAAAACATTGTTACCTTTCATATATTAGCTGTGCTTACATATAATAATAATAATAGCAGAAAGGAATATACATTGGATGAGTTGAAATACAATGTAAACCTCCAATGAATATGGTATATCAACAAAAATTGCTACCCAAGAATTAAAGCATAAAAGTTTGAGAAGTTTTATCTGATGGTTTGATCCATGAAGAATTATCCCATTATGCAATAGTATTTGCTCTGAAAACAAAATAAATAGAAGGCATAGCAAACCATGACTTGATGCTTAAAAGCCAATGAGCATTTACGAGAACGAACTCATGGGTTCTCCAGTGTGTTTAGGATCATACAGAGAATGTGTACTCAATGAGAAGACTGAAAAGCAGGAGAGTTTCTCTGGCCTCAAAAGCATCTAAAGACTTTTAAGCTGGGAAAACTTTTTAAATTAAATGACACATTCTGGGGAGCCTTTTAAGGACAATCACATGTAAGCTCGGGTTTTAGCGTATCTGAGGCACTTCCTCTCACACCAGAGATCTGGTTTGTAAAACGGACAGGAGTAAAACAAGATATTCATCAGCTCTCTTCTGCCAGTGTGAGACTCACACTGGGAGGTAACTGCCGTTGAGTGGATTCCTAGGTGTTCATATTCGCTGGGGACGAAGAAGAGTTTCCCTGACGTGAGGGAAATGATGGAGTAGTGACATTGTTCGTCTGCCTATGCTCCAGTTATCTGACTGTCTGCATGCGTCACTGGACGTTGTAGTGTTTCTATGTCCTTTAGAGGTAGCTCCAGATTGCTACAGAACACATTAGATTATAACTAAAGGAACTCAATAGGTCAGCCACAGCAAAGAGACAGTTCTAGGTCTGGTGTAGCCTTTTTTTTGGGGGGGGGAGGAATTTGTTGAGGGTTATTTTGAAGGTTATGTTGTTTTGTCTTATGTTCTTTTGAGGCAAGGTCTTGCTATGTAGTCCAGGCTGATTTCAGACTCACCATCCTCTTGCCCCTGTTTCCTGAGTACGTGCAATTGCAAGTGTGTGCCTCCACACCCAGCCTAGAAAACAAAGGCTCTGCTCAAGTGTGCACCATGCACTACACCCCAGAATCACGCAGGATGACTTGTCACTGTTTGTGCAGATTCTAGCAGGTTGCTCGCTGTGACTATAGACTGAAGCTCTGTGAAATAGCAAGATTTAATAAATTTTACAACTATATAAATGTTGTTATAAATGTGTACCTATAAATAAATAAATTTAATAACAGGAAATTGCTATTTTAAGTTTTGTAGCTGAATGATAGACATAGGCTCCTTTTCCCTGGATTCTATTATAGAAATGTATCTCTACAAAGGAGAATGCAGTCTATCCATTTGTTAGAGGTTTTCTTTAATTACAAGGCGAGGTGAAGGTAAAAAGCTTGTTTTCCTATTTGTTTAGTAGACTTGCTGCCCCCTGCTGTTCATAGTGTTTTGAAGCTCTTTCCCCCCTCCAAAGTTTCTAGCTTCCCCCAGCAAAATAAAACACTGTAGCTGAAAGCATAGGTTTGGGTTTTTTGGGTTTGTTTTTGTTTTTGTTTTTGTTTTTTAAGACAGGGTTTCTCTGTGTAGATTTGTGCCTTTCCTGGAACTCACTCTGTGTCCCAGCAGAGGTTTTAAGTCAAGAGCTCATAGCCACTAAGTACACAGTGTTAGGAACTATGGAGTTTGGGAGATCAGAGATCTCTTTCCTGTGAAGGAAATAGTACACCCCTCTGAACAGCACAAAGTTACTGGTAAATTCTCTCTAATGTTACCTGTTCAAAGATAAAGGCTCCAGCAAAGTTATGCCGTGAAGTAATTACACACTGCAGCTGACATCTTCTAAATAATTGGGGGGAAGTAACACTTTATCACCAACAAAATCTTAACACTCATAACTATTGAATTGAAAACTTTAATTCAATGGAAAATAGTTATTGTAATTTTTTTTAATTCAATGGGAATAGATTAGTGGAAGATGTTATTTCTACAGATTGCACTGTTAACTATAAAGTGGAAACCAACAGTAATATTGCCATAAATTGGGCTAAATATCTTGTAGCTGGAAGTTTTCCTGTGTCCTGCCCAGTCCCACAGCTGGCTCATATTAACTACAAAACTGTATGGCCTAATGGCTCAGGCTTCTTGCTAGCTAGCTCTTACAACTTAACTCAGCCCATTTCTATTAATCTATGCATCGCCATGTGGCTTCGTGGTGTTGCATGTTCTCTCACATCTTGCTTCTGCTGGCAGCAGCTCACAGTGTCTCCTAACTACTCCCTTCTTCATCTCCATCTCCAGTCTGAATGTACTGCCTAACCTTATTCTGCCTCGCCATTGGCCAAACGACTTTATTATCAACCACTGAGAGTAACACATATTCACAGCATACAGAAAGACATCCCACAGCAATATCTCAAGAGTTTCTGCAGCATTTTCTCTTTCTAATAGAATAGCCTCTTCAATTGTTGTTTATGGCAAAAAAAAACCTCATAACCAAAAGTCAAATAATACTAAAAAGACAGTTTCTATGCTTGACCGACAGTGTAGTATTTTGTGTACACATGCATTCCTTCATGTGCCCATCGAGATACCCACATGGGGACACCACCAACCACTGTACAAGAGTGCTGCAGTGGAGTGTTATTCCAGCATCAGTCCCCAGCATATCCCAGGGTTACTATGCAGTCATTCTAATCACTACCACTACATATAATGCATAAGCTTGGCCTCTGCACTATTTTGTTATGACGCCTCAAACTTTTCTATCATTGTGTGTAGTTACTATAATATCACCATCTTCTTTCATAAAAAAATATGAAAATAAAGCTATACCACTGAAAATGTTGTGGGAATAATGTATCATTCACTGTAGACCAAATGGCATTAATAAAACCACTGTAATATAATGACAGTGAAACACTACAATAAGCTCATGACAGAATGGTGGCCTTTTTCGGAATGCTGAATATTTCAACGCCCCCAGCACTATAGGGTTAAAGAGCTACTCAGTGGGAATCTTTGAGATCCGTAAGTATTCTAAGAATAATATAGGATTGAAGTAGTGAGTGTTTAGAAGCCCTCCTGGATGGTAGTATGGGTATCAGAGCTTTTCTCTTGGCCGGAGTGAATGGCTTTTAGGGGATCAAAAAACTTAGAATTTTTTTCTGACTTGGTGTATTGTACTATGTAACTATACACATTTAATTGGGGACATGAGATATACCAAAGAGGTAGTAGTGCACATATATGGTACTTCAAGTGCCATTTTATAGAAAAGCAACCAGCATGACATCATCTAGCGGGTATGTATTGTAAAATAAACATTGAGGGTATCACCGGGTTGAGGAAAGGCTGAATGTATATGTTCTATTGCTCAAGTAACTGTACTTGTTTTTTCTCAACTGTTTATGTTGACACCCCTGGCATTTCTATCTTAAACACAACATTCACAAACCACCTGAGAGGCAAGTCAATTAGACTCCACATCCTCCCTCTCCTTCCCTCCCTACTATGAAAAGTCTGGTTCTACCCACACCCTCCTTTAGCTCCAAGTCATCATGAGGAGATGGAATCACAAAATGGGATATATCTTCACTTTTGGAGAGACTTGTGACCTTGAGGTCTTTGCTATGGTGGGCCATTTTTAAGGACTCTGCTCCCCGCAGTCAGCCCAGGCATAGTCCCTTCCTGAAATATTAGTCTCTAGGACTAATGCCAGCTGGTGTCCCCCTTCAGGTTCCATCAAGAGCCCCTGTCTAATGAACCAGTGTTTCCTCACCCCTCTCTCTTACAGCCCCCTCTCCCAACAACTCCGACACCTGTTCCCCGGGAACCCAGCCGGAAACCTCTCTCGGTGTCGCCCTCAACAGATGGCCTGCGTAGCCCTTCCCCTCCGCCCCGGAGCTGTGTCCCCGCACCCCGTCAGAGTCCGAGCGCCCCAGCTCTCTCTCCCACCCGGGTGAGCTCCTTCCTTCTTCACCCTCTCTCATGCTGTGGGGAAGCAGAGCTCAGCCTGTGTTCCGAGGATAAGGCATGGTCAGATCCCGTCTCTGCTGGGGTTCTTCCTGCTCCTGGACCCCCGCCTTTCCACCCTCATCTCCACCATTCCATGCTCCAGCCCGCCCCATCTGCAATATCTGCATACTGCAGACCACTGCTGCCGCTGCTGGTTGCCAGTTAACTTCAGGGACAGCAGACTGACCCATCCAGGAGAGCCCCTTGGTTCCTCGTTTGGACCTGTCTTCATAGTCTGGCCTGCCATCCTTTCTGTATGGTCACTACCCGGATAATTTCCCTAGTTCATGCATCAGGCTAAAACGTTAGTAATGGCGGCGACAGGGACCCCAGGGATGCCACGGACCCTCATTTTCGTACCCTCATTTTGCTCATTGTATCTTACTTTCTCCATTCTGTCCTGCTGAGGTTTGTTGGACGAGTCCGATGCATGTTTGCGTGTGGATGCGCGTGTGTTTTCATACCACACGGCGTTTTCCCTCACTTCGCTCAGTGTGCCTTTTCCTTCCCTTTTCCTTCACATCTGCTCTAGACTGGTCGCATAAATCCAGATGACATAGATTTAGAAAATGAGCCCTGGTATAAATTCTTTTCAGAGCTGGAGTTTGGACGTCCGGTAAGTGAGGCTAGACAATTACTATTAGACAAATAGGAGGATGTTGTTTGATTTCTAAAGCATATTCTTGTCAGAAGGGAGACGTGTCATGTCGAGAACAAAAAGCTGGATGGATAAAATACATGTGCTCCAGCTTTGTGCAAATTCGCTTTGGTGCCAAAATGCCTAAATGTGTTCATTCGCTTCCTGTATGTTTTCTCCTAATCACGCATTAGAATCACATTCAGTTAACTGCAAATCTATCATGTTGAAGTAGCTTAGGGGAGAGCTGTATTGTGTACAGTGCATTTTGGTCTAGTTGAACAGTAACTAGTACCTTGCCATCTACAAGAAGACTGTACTACAGTTCTTGTTTGCTGAGGAATTATCAAGCCACCACAGAGCGCTTGGTTCCCAAGCCAATGACTTGAGTCTTCCTGATGCAACAATTCTAGTAACAAGAAAACAGACCAGAAAGGTCAAGGAATTTGCCCAAAATTGTCAGAAATTAAACCTAGGCTTTTTATACAACAAGAAAAGTCTTTGGGCAGTTCTGACTATAATGTATTGTCAGAACATTCCCACTGTAAATATTCCCACTGTAAAATGATTCCTTGAATAGGAGAGATGTAACAAAAGGAGAGAATTAAGAAGCCTTGTGGACCTTGATTTGTAGTTTTGCTCATGAGCCAACAACAGATCTCTCATTACCAGACTCCCATGTCGAAAGCCTCTAATTTGGCCCTCATGGGGTCTGATGGATCTGTTTGGGACAGGGTCAACTCAGGCTTCTCATAACTTCCTTAACTATTGATTCTCTATTGAGGAATTATTTGTGGATTTCATGTTTTCTGTAACATGCATTTTTACAAACCCTAAACTATTGAGCATGTCACTTATTCTGCCCAACAATTTGATAAGAACTCGGATTTGTTCTTTCTCCATGTCACATAAGGACTTATAAATATGCTGATCACTTATTCCTTACTGGATGGCTGTGAGAGCCCTTTTTATGCATTATAGTGCAGTCTTGATTAGCCTCATATGTTTTATTGAACTGAATCAAATGTGATTGTAAATGAATATTAAACAACATTTCCTGGCATTTCTATTACCTTATAAGAGGATTGTTTCCTCCTATTTTTTTTCTGGCATCTCCTCTTATTAGAATGTATTTTATTTCATTGGGAAAATGCTCTCTTGTTGTGCTCTATGTATTTGCTATAATTGGGTAGAGTTTCCAGCGAATGTACCGATTTCTGTGTCGAGCCCAAATTACCAGCACTTTTTTCTGCAACCCTCCTCAGCCACACAGGGACACCCACCTGCATGCCCTCCACCTACTCCTCCGATGTTTCCTTAATAGACCTTGCAATCTGCTGTGGCCAAAGACTGGGAGTGCTAATTTGGATTTGACAAATTAAGTTTACCAATCTACTAATTGAACACAAGCAGCTTTGCACAGTGCTTGGGAATATTTGCAGACATTGCACTCTTCCTCCGAGGCTGCCACTTTGTCCATTCACGACACTCTTTCTGTGTAGCTGATGCTCGATTTCTAACTGTTGTCACCTTTTCCACATGTTCATTACTCGCTGCCATTGACTCTCCTCCATCCCATCTCTCCACTTCTGCTTCTGTGGTGCATCTACACCCAGCCTCCTAAAAAGGCTCTGGATTATGTTCAAGATCATTCTTCCGGTGTTTCCAATGAGGTAAAGACAAATTCTTCTCTCCTTCCACATTTCCTGCTTTGTGACTGTCAGTCTGAACATATGTGTTTTTAAGAGTTTCCTGTATTGTTCAAGCTGGTTTTAAAAAACTCTTTGTATCACTGTGTTGCATGTAGCATTATCTAGACAGTACAAAAGGGTTGGCTATTTCTGAGTTCCAGGTAATGATTGTTTTCTAACTGTTACTTCCAGTTAAAATATTCAGGAGCATGAAAATAAAAAACCCAACTACTGAACTTCAGCATGTGTTAACTGCCCACTTTCATAAACTGAGAAAAGTACCACTGGAAGGCATCTAGAAGGCAATTTTTCATTGTGCTTAGAGGTACAGACTCAGAGTTGAGGTTCTTGGGCCGTGGAGATGGCTCATTAGGTCAAAGCATTGTCTGTGACAGCCCAATGGTCGGACTTCCACCCTGGAACCCACCCACTGTGCATGAAGAGAGCATGCCCTCACATGCCGTAGCAAGTGTGCTACACCCACATAGACAGGATAATATAACTTTTTAAAATAAAGTTTTGATTCTTACACAATCAGATACTTATTCCTTATATTTTTCTAAATGTTGTTAAACTTTCGTTTTACTAAATGCTTGTAACTTGTGGCTTTTTCCATCAGTCAAGACTAGAGATGATGAATACCTGGTATGTGTGTCCCAGTTTCTCAATTCCACAGCCTCTTTTGACAGGCATTGCCCACTCTTGATATTGGAACTCAGGCAGCCACAACAGCAGATAGTCACTGCCATGTGCAATAAAACTTAGTTGAGGTCTCTGCTGAAAGTGCTATGGGTGGGGCTGGAGAGGTGACTTGGTGGTTTAAGAGCACTTGCTACTTCTGCAGAGGACCTGGCTTTAGCTCCCAGCACCTACATGGCAGCTCACCACCATCCACAACTCCATTTGTAACACCCTCCTCTCGCCTCATCAGCACCACCATACACATGGCTCACAGGCATGCAGGCAGGCAAAACACTCATGAACTAAAACTAAGTAAATCTTTTTTTAAAAAAATAATAAAGATGCTTATGAAAATCAGCCAATCGGCTAGGTGAAGAATTTATGTCAGGCCACGTAAATTTTAACCTAGGTAAGGAAAAGATAGTATGGAAAGGAACAGAAAGGATCCTAAGCCAAACTTTGCCCTCTACAAAGTAACCAGAAGGCTATAGTGAAAAGCACTTCGAAGACACAAGCAGATATGTCATCGTTAACTATCAGGCAGATAAAAGCCTCCTGAGGGCACTCTCAGAAGTAGCCAGGCAGGAGAGAAGCACACAGAATCAACTGATTTTGTCCCAGCAGTTGCTATGTATTCTTAAGTGAATGCAACGCTGAATAAATATCTTACTATTACTGCAAAGCCCTCACTCAAGCATTGTGCAAGGTAAAAGCCAAGAACTCATGCTAAGGATGGTACTCCTGACACACAGCAGGGACAACAGATTGCAGGCATGGAGTTTGAAAGGGAAATACTCAAGTTTCCAAAGGTTTAATCTGCAACTCCACATTATAGGTCATCTAATAAGCATCATGGTGTGTGTTAAAACACAGAAGTGACCGAAAAAAATTTTTATCAAATGAAAAGTAAAGTCTAGATATCAGGAACTTTTTGAGGTATTGAATTCAGTAATTTTTCAAGACTCATGTTTTGTAGCCAAGCCTGCTCTCTAAAGAGAATCAAATAAAACCAACAATTCTATTCTGTATGTTTTATCATTGCAGCATATGGACAACCTAAGAATTTATTTTGATATTCAATTCAATCAAATATTTTTCTTGTGTTCTCCACACCAAAACTATGCTACTATGTTGATAAACTTTTGTGAGACTTATAATCCATTGTGGGGAGGGGGGAATATCTTTATCATATTGGGTACTTCTTGTTGTTACTGTTGTTGTTGTTGATTGAGACAGGGCAGGGTTTCTCTTTATAGCCCTAGTTGTCCTGGAACTCACTCTGTAGACTATGCTGGCTTTGAACTCAGAGATCTGCCTGCCTCTGCTTCCTATAAGTACTGAGATCAAAGGCATGTACCACCACCACCAGGCTCCTTTTTTTTTTTAGTTTAGTGTGAGACTGATGTGTTTAGATAAATGAATCAACATTTTGTAAATATTCCCCAGATATCTTGATCAGATACTTCTGGATTTTTTTTTAAAGTAGTTGGCTCATTGATTTTGAAACAGAACTTAGAAAACATTATATTCAACTAATTGGATTTCTAGTTAAGAAAAGTGGAATGGAATGGAATAACTTTAAGGAACATATCCAAAGTTGCCTACTAAGATGGCTGTCAAGAGAATAAATCACCAATTGCTCATCCTTCGTTTCAAAACTATTTCCTTTGTACCACACTTTTTACCATCCCCAGGAGATGTATTTAAAACTTGGCTCTCCTAGAAACTATTTTTTAATTATTGAGTTTATATAAAATGGGTTCTAGGAATTAACAATGCACAGTAATTACTGAGCACAGAGATGGGAAAAATTTAACTTAATGTACTTTTATGTTATGGTAGTGACCAAAATACTACATTAAAAAAGCAGGTTAATAGCAGTAAAACTATGTGTTCTTATCTTTTGGGGACTGAGAGACATGAGTAACTTTAACAGCATAGTTAACTAGGGTATTAATTTAAGAACATGGCCTTTCAGAGTTTAAAAAAAATATACTCCCATAAGATATTTTTATTCTGTCTTTAATAACATTTATATGACATTTCTAGTAAAAACTGTAATTATTAGATAATACCTAAGCTATCATTGATCAAGTACCTGGTTTTATCAAGCATATATTACAAATGACATAGTTTTTCAAATCAAATATAACTGAGACATTTGTTTGCGAATGTCAGAATGAAACCTATGCTTTGCTAATTTGAAACAAATTTTTAAAAAAGAATACTTAAGAACTTGTTAGCAACATTTAATCAATAATTTCTTAGCAGAAAGAATGATTTGATGTCTGCATCCTGTGTTAAAATAGTGATCTTTGTAAATGATGAGTAGACTTTGTTCGGTAAAATGGACTAGTTCTTTTCTTGGGACTCTTTTTTTTTCAGCTAAGTGTCATAATTACTGTACAAGATTTTGCCTTAATTATTAATCTAAACTTTTTATTATTACCTTATAATTGAAAACTGAAATTTCTCTTATGATACATAAAATCAAAGCATTTCTTTTTGGGAAGAATTTTTTAGCAAGATGGCTCAGCTGTGACCTGAGTTTTATCCCAAAACCCATATTGTATAAGGGGAGAATTGATTCCCTTACATTCTGACCTCCACACATATACCATGGTATACACACACACACACACAAAAAAAAAAAAAAAACCACATACACACTAAATGTTTTTTTAAAAAAACATTTTTAACTTATTTGGATTATGAAAAACAGAACAAAGAAGAATGATTACAGTTTGTCTTAACTCAGAAACATACTTAATCAGTTCTAATACAGTGTTTTATTTCATATAACAGAATTATCCAAGCTTATCAAAACTGGGGGTTCATATTTCTGATCTTATTAGGAATATTCTGAGTGCATCCTGAATTTGTCCCTTTTAGTGGCCAACTATGTGTCAGGCTGTCCCATAAAACCTGTGACCCACAGGTAATGCTACTCTGAGGCTCTCTGATATCACTTCTGCAAACATGCAGAATTATCTAATATTATTTTACTTGTTTTCTTTCTTCCTTACTATGTTTTCCTTACTTTCTACTATCCAATTCAGACAAATTCAAATAATTATGTAAACTGATCAACATAGTAGAACAATTTTCTACTCTCATATTTGTTGAGAACATAGGAACCTAAGAATTTTCTAAAAAGTACAAATATTAAATATGCTTTTCCTGTCCAAAATGAGGAAGGAATGTTCTCATGACAACAGATCCTTTGTTTTATTATGGATAAGATTCCATTCTCAATCAGTAATGTGGAATTAAAGCAAAATATTATGTATGAGGCTTGTCAGGCTGGCCTATATAAAAATCATAAAGTTATAATCTAGTGTTTTAATTGGGAAAGTGGAAGTATTTACCAGTTAATAGAAAAGAATAGTAGGAATCACTTATAAAGTGAGATTGTCATTTCATCAAAGTAGGTTTTTAATATTCTGATAAAAAAAATTCTCCATATAGGAATTTAAGGTAAGAGTCATCAACTCTTGCCCTTATGGTTGACAATTTTAGACCTTCATATAAACATTTTCAAAATACAATTTCCATTTTTCAACAAACCGAAGTTCATCTATGATGATGATTGAGCAATAAATATCTCCAAATCAAAGGTGTATTTCACGAGGAACTGGTTTGCTATGAGTGTAGGGACCACAGCACGGCGGCTTCTACCTTGCAGTGTCCCCTCGGAAACTCACTACCAGCCCTCTCCTGTAATCTAGATTAGTTCAGCAAGTGTCCCAGAAACAGCCATGCACCATAAAAACTTTATCTACCGCTTTTGTGTGGTACCAGTTTCAGTGTGCTGTTCTTAATGAGAGGTGTAAAGCACACCATTTAAAGGAGTGTATCTTGATTCATTTGATCATTTATTTTCAATTAATTTCCAACTCAAATTGTTCGGGACCTGGCTGAAGTCCCAGGTGATTTAGATTAATTTCAAATCAAATTCTGTGTGTTTTATGAAATAATATGTGTTTACGGAGGAAAGATATTCAAGTCCCACTCATATGGTATATTTTCAAGATAACACCTGGCAATAACAATGAAATTTATAAAGAACTTTGTTTTTATCAGGATTTAATGATGACTGCAAATATTATCTTACAAATAAAGCCAGCCCTTCATAGAGGAAGCTCCTACTTAGCAGTTGTTGAGAGCCTGATGTTAATGCTAAAGATAATTAGCCCTTCATTCAGTCCAGTCTTCCTGATGATAATGTTACTGGTTTATTTCTTCTTCTTCCTGAGGAAATGAATGGCTTGGTTGTGTTACATCACAGAATGCAGTGTAGTTTGTTAAAAGGGAACTCAAAGACATGTTGCCTTTCTGGAAAGACATTTTTGTAATCACAATAAATGATTCTTTTGTTCACAATATTTAGACTCTAAATCTTAGAATATCCTTTTTAGAATGCAGAACTCAATGACGACAAATAAATGAAATTTTGCTATGGTAATTATTTTCATGAGGCTACTTTTCTATCTTTACAGGCCTCCATCTACCAGCCCTCCATTGACAGAAGCCTGGAAAGGCCCAGTAGGTAAGGATCTCATGACATTACACTAACAAAATATCCTATGCCAGCATTTGCTTCCTCAATAGTAATCTTCGTTAGTGAACTACTGGTGCAAATCACATAACTTTTTTATTTTAAGTATCAGACCTCATATTCGATTTATACATTGGCATATCATATTATATGACTGCATGCAAGAATTTACTAACACTCGACAATGTAATTCTGGATTTCTTCACTGGGGTCAGTTCTTCCCACTGTGGCCTTTGCATCCTGTGTCCTCTTTCATTCCATTGAGGGTTGAAAAATATTCTCAATGTTGGTTTAGAAACATTTTATAAATTAGAAGCTACTGATACGTGTTAATTACACTTTGATCACACAAATAAATGTTTTCACTACATTTCAAGGTATCCCAAGTCCATAAACATATTCAATCCACAGACAAGACGATGAGTTAAAAATTAGTCACCAACTTGTCTTTGAAGACGCTAATGCTTAAGCTTAGCAACTTACAGAGTTTAGAAAGGAGAGAGAGGGAAAACAGAGTGAAACACGTTAACTTGTCACCACTAGTCACAACTGTCCTCAGAGCTGACCAATCTAAGCTCTGTTCATAGGTTTTAAATATACTTAATTGAAACTATCACCAAAATTGAGATGTAGTTCAAATAGCAGTTAATATGACAGATTCGCAGTCATGGTATACCATCAACAAACAGTTGTATGTTACTTTGCCTTTGTACAAGTTTGTGTCAACCTAAGTAAAAACACTTGTGACTTAGGTAAATTGGGATTTTGAGTGCTTCCCAACTACACTAATATTACAAAGAGAGGCATTCCTCCACTCCCTCCACTGTTATATTTTTACATCTATGTGTGTGTCTGAAATGTTTGAAATGCTTAAATTCTGGAACTTGAGTCTGACCTAAAGGTTGCTATCAAGACATAGAGCCTTACACAACAGGATATTTTGTAGGAGAAAAAGTACAAGGCACGTTCATGATGGATGCATTTGCATTTCATTACAACTAACAACCCCTAAATTATGTCACAGATATCATGAACCCTACATATAGAAGATAGATTTTGAGAGATGATATCCAGATAGCATCATTAGCTGTTACACATGTCCATAGATGATATAAAGAGAAATATGTTCAAGAAGAAAGAAATGGGCATAGGAGAGCTCTCTGCTCAATTGACTGTTGATCTCTGCAGAGGACTAAGGTCCTAAGACTCACAAGGATACTAAAATCTACTGGCTCACAAGTGTCTCATATAAATGACATAATATTTCTACCACCTGGCCGTGGTGGTGCACACCTGTAATCCCAGCACTCAGGAGGCAGAAGCAGGCAGATCTGTGAGTGAGTTCCAGGACAGCCAAGGCTACACAGAGAAACCCTGTCTCAAAAACAAAACACACAAAAAAAATTATACATAACCTACTCATGGCCTCCTATATATACTCTGAAATATGTATAATGCCTCATGCAACACAAATGCTAGCAAAAAGAATTATTGGGCCTAGAGAAAGGACCCCATGGATAAGAGCACTGGCTGCTCTTGAAGAGATCCCAGGATCAGTTCTCCAGCCCCCACATGACAGTTCACAACCATCTGTAATTGTAGTTCCAGGGGACCCTGTGTCCTCTTCTGTCCTCCACGGGCACTGGGCACTGGGCACTGGGTATGGTACATAGACATATATGTAGACAAAACACTCATACACATAAAATAAAAGTGAGTTCAGTAAGTGGTTATTATAATGGATCACATGGGGAATAAAAACACAGTTTGTACATGTTCAGTAGTAATCCAATCCCTAATATTTCCAGTGCATAGTTGGCTGAACCTATGGATATGAAGAACCTGTTTAGTCCAGCCAGATATTCTGTAACTTGAAACTTCCCTTTAAAAATGAGATGTTTTAAAAGATGAATCTAAAGACAGTATTTTGAATGTGGAGGAATGACTTTCTCATGGTGCAGTTTTGTGGGTAGAAGGTTGGGGGTTCTGCCATTATCTAACGTAATCATCAGGCTTCTCGTGCATGTGTTAACCTCTTCCAATCAAAGTGACACTGATTCCCTCCATCAGCTCCGCAAGCATGACTGGTGACTTCAGGAAACGGAGGAAGAGCGAGCCTGCAGTGGGCCCACCCAGAGGCTTGGGGGATCAGAGCGTGAGCAGGGCCAGCCCTGGCCGGGCAGACCTCCCGGGATCGAACTCCACGTTTACGAAGTCTTTCATTAGTTCCTCTCCTTCCTCTCCCTCAAGAGCCCAAGGTGAGCCACAATCAATGAACATTCTCACTAGTTCAGAGTTCAGCCCAGAGTATGGGGGAAGAAGGCCCATCTCACGATCACGCCTTAGGCTGGCTTTGCTTATGGTGTCCCTGAAGCAAATACAGTTCCCCAGCAAAGCCGTTGCTCCTACCCAATCCAATTCAAACTGAAAGAACTCAGACTAACATGTTTTGTTACTATTTTCTCAAAAATATATTGCATTTATTATTTTTTTAAACCCAAAGTATTATAATTTGTTGTCATAGTTACAGAAATGGCATTTATAGGCTTTTACGTAGGCAAATTTTCTAATGTTATTACAGGTAACTAATTAAATTTGTAGAATAAGAATTATAAATAGCAGCAGAAAAAAATATCACTTAAAACATGCAATGGGGTACTTTAAATTCTGGATTAGAAAATAATTTACTTAAGTCATGCTTTTAGTCATTTACTCTGTTTTGTTCAACCTTTATTTGTATGGTAGAGTATCCCATTCTACCATGTAACACAGTGGTCCATAACAGTTTACAATAAGTACACACTGGCTTGCAGGTACAAATGCCAAATTTAGCAATGAGGGGCCTTAGTGAGATGACTCAGTTGGTAATGGCACTTGCCACCAAGCCGGTCAACGTGAGTGTGATCACCGTGGTTCATAGAGTAAAGGGAGACAATAGACTCCCACAAGTCGTTGTCTGACCTCTACTTGCGTGTACACATACATGAAAGAGAAAGAAAAAGAGAGGGAGGGAGGGAGGGAGGAAGGAAGGAAGGAAGGAAGGAAGGAAGGAAGGAAGGAAGGAAGGGTGTTAATAGGTAAGAGTTGTGGCTGGGCATGCCTTGTTGCCCAAAAAAAACCATTGAATTATGCAGTAGAAATGTGTTAGTTACATTGAGTGTATTTCATGTGTGGTTTTGCTTACTGTAGTATCTGCAAAGTTGCACTGAAAAAATACGATCTTGTACTAGCATCAAAAATTTAACCTCTTTAATGGAAGCTATGTGTGTGTCAAGATGCCTAGCGTAAGCCACACTAACTGCCTTCTCCTTGCTGTGCTAATACTGACATGCTCTCCTTTCCCTGTGAACCTTTTAACTTCTCCAAATGTCTTTCTCCTGCCATGCTGCTCTGGATTGAAAGGTGGGGATGATGGCAAAATGTGTCCATCCCTTTGCGGTTACTCGGGGCTCAATGGCGCCCCCTCTAGTGAGTTAGAGTACTGTAGCGCTTATAGACAGCACTTGGACGTCCCCCGGGACTCTCAAAGGGCCATCACCTTCAAGAACGGCTGGCAGATGGCCCGGCAAAATGCAGAGATCTGGAGCAGCACTGAAGAGACCGTGTCCCCAAAAATCAAGTCACGGAGCTGTGATGATCTCCTGAATGACGACTGCGACAGCTTCCCAGATCCTAAAGCCAAGTCAGAAAGCATGGGTTCTCTGTTATGTGAAGACGACTCCAAAGAGAGCTGCTCCATGGCGTGGACTTCCCCCTACATCCAGGACGTGTGCGGTAACAGTAGATCTAGAATCAAACACAGGTCAGCCCATAATGCCCCGGGCTTCCTCAAAATGTACAAGAAGATGCACCGCATCAACCGCCAGGATTTGATGAACTCGGAGGTAATTTGCTCCGTGAAGTCCAGGATCCTGCAGTATGAGAAGGAGCAGCAGCACCGGGGTCTGCTCCATGGATGGAGCCAGTCTTCCACTGAGGAGGTGCCCCGGGACATGGTACCCACGCGCATTTCGGAGTTTGAAAAGCTGATACAGAAGTCCAAGTCCATGCCCAATCTAGGGGATGAGATGCTCTCTCCTGTCACTCTAGAACCCCAACAAAACGGTCTGTGTCCCAAGAGGCGATTTTCTATTGAGTCTCTGCTGGAGGAAGAAACTCAGGGTAGACAGCCTTCTCAGGGTCAGCGGAACTGCAAGTCCAAAACCCTGGTGCCCATCCACATTGAAGTCACCAGTGATGAGCAGCCCAGAACACATATGGAGTTTTCCGACAGTGACCAAGATGGCGTCGTGTCTGACCACAGCGACTACGTTCATGTAGAAGGGTCATCCTTTTGCAGTGAAAGTGACTTTGACCATTTTTCATTCACGTCCTCTGAAAGTTTCTATGGATCCAGCCATCACCACCACCACCATCACCACCACCATCACCGACACCTCATCAGTTCTTGCAAAGGCCGATGCCCAGCCTCTTACACTCGATTTACCACAATGTTAAAACACGAAAGAGCTAAACATGAAAATATTGACCATCCCAGAAGGCAAGAAATGGACCCCGGCCTATCTAAACTTGCATTTCTAGTCAGCCCGGTGCCTTTCCGACGGAAAAAGAATTTGACTCCCAGAAAACAGACTGAACAGGCAAAATGCAAAGCCTCTGTAGTTGAGGCTCTGGACTCTGCCCTTAAAGACATCTGTGACCAAATAAAAGCTGAGAAAAGGAGAGGGAGCCTGCCAGACAACAGTATATTGCATAGGCTTATCAGTGAACTGTTGCCAGAGATTCCGGAAAGGAATTCATCCCTTAATGCTCTGAAAAGGAGCCCCATGCACCAGCCTTTCCACACACTGCCTACAGATGGTGCTATTCATTGTCCACTGTACCAAAACGATTGTGGGAGGGTGCTTCACAGTGCCTCTTTCCCAGACGTGGACACAGCCAACAACAGCTACCACGCACAGGACTACGGTAGTACCCTGAGTCTCCAAGGTGGACCAACTTTTCTTTCTTTTTCCCTTGTGGTTCAGCTGCCATCCTCCCCCTCCTTCATTACTTCCATCCTGCATCTCATCGCTCCTGAGCTGGGAGACCACTTGACAGTCATTATGTGTGGCAAAGCCAACCTGTGTTGTGCAGACATGTCTGACTCGGTAGTTCTCGTTTGCCTGTGTGGTATTTGATGTCCATGTGTTGACTGAAAGTAATCATCAACTCATAAGCATTTACTCACTTGAAAATAAAAGAAACCCAAATTTGTCACTGACTATTAGGGCTAAAACAAGTAGGACACTGAGAAGACAAACGAACATCATTAGTGCCTACGTTTGTTTGCACTGACGCTAGGCAGCATGCCTCACAAACAGGAGATTAGAATGTAAAAACCTTCTGCTGTTAAAAAAAACAGCAAGTTCTATCTGGACATTTTCAGATTAAGATGTGTCAGAATCCAAGTTTCTAACAAAATAGCCATTTCCTTCAGTTATCTAATATCCTGAAGGAATCATCACTCAATTTCAAAAGAATATATCAAGATAAAAACTATAATTCAGTATCTGCATCCCTAAGATATTTTTTGATTCATTATGAATCAAAGTCAGTAGTTTCACAGCCTTTTCCTTGACTTCTATATTAATGTTAGAACATTGTACCTGTTCAAAGAAATCTGTCCTCTCAACATATATACATATATATGTATATATTTACATATATATGAGAGAGAGAGAGAGAGAGAGAGAGAGAGAGCACTGTAGCTAGAAGCAACATCTAATTGAACCCCCCTAACTCAATGGATGAGTATTACTGTAAGTGCTGTTTTGCAATTGAGAAATGGAGGGACAAAGGAGCTAATATTTCCAGTGTTACACAGATTACAGTAATGGTGGGAGAATTCAAGGCCCTATTAACTAAAAGTGTATAATATAAAGTATAATTTCTAAGGGCAAAAGGAAACAAAATTGTTAATAACTATTGGACAGTTTTACTTATTAGTATTTACCTTCACTTTAATTTCAACTGGACAACATACTGGAAAACAATCAATGAAAATAAGTAGGGGCTGGAGCAAGGGCTCAGTGGTTAGGAACCCTTGCTCCTTCCTCTTCCAGAGGACCCAGGTTTCATTCCCAGGGTGTTCGTGGCAGCTCACAATTGTCTCTGACTTCAATCCCACGGAACGTAATGCCTGCTCTGGCCTCCAAGGGCCCTAAACACACATGGTGCACAGACAACATGCAGACAAAATCCCATACACACAAAAATATAATATAAAAAATATATAAAAAAGATAGAATGATAAATAGAACAAAAGATAGAATGATAAATAGAATAATAGAATAATTATAAATAGAATATTTTATATTATATATAAAAATAAATAGAATAATATAATAATTTATTTGATAAATAGAATAATAAATTTTAAATTTAATAAATTAATTAGAATTTCTAATCAGTTTCTATATAGACTGAAACAACTTTCATCCAATTTTTTAAACTACCTTCTTCAATTTTCTGATACAATAAGCATAGTACATTATAGAAACATGAGTTTGAAACACTGAAAAAATTATACTGTACATAAGTAAAATTTATCTTAATGATTTGTACTATTTAACATATTTAAATTTGTTAAAGTGAAGAAATGTTTTTAGAACTTGGACCCAAGTACACAGGTAAAATGCCATGATGCTGCCCTTTGTAGGCAACCTTTAGGTACCTCCCCACATGCAAGTCACTCACCTATGTAAGTTTTAAGAAACTGAGAGAGATAATTACAGTTATCATTTTCAAATGTAATTATTTAGACTTTGCTTTAATGTAAACAAGACCTCAATATTTCATAAGTTGCAACTTCATATGAGGTGTTCTGGTTATCATTTTATTTTCTGAAATAATTTACTTTCTAATTAGTTGACTTCCATGTACAATGGAAGGACATAAAAGATATGAAATCTCAATACCCAATAAGTATTTACAAACAGAAAAAAACACACACATACACACACACACACACACACACACACACACAAGGGTCGGGGGAGATGACCATAGTCTTCTTATGCTCATACTTTATCTTTCGTTTCATCATGACTTCTTAAATTGTATTTGACACAACGTTTGTTTCTACAAATATGTTATTTTTAAATCCTTTATATATCTTATAATAATTACATATTGGAACCAAAAAGAATAGAAATATTAAGCATGATAAATTTGGAGTATGAAAATCCCTACAACTGTGAATCATCTACATCAAGGATTGCAGTGTAATTAATTGGCAGTATAATAATAATACTTTATATATGATTATAATACTTCTGTTACTTGTGTATTTCTTCATTTTCAATGTGTATGTGTGTCTTATATCATTACTTTACAGTTACTTATAAGTTTTACATCCATGTTCTCACTAGTGACATCTCTCCAAATTTGGGGGTAAAATAATTGCCACCAGGGAAACGTGGCTAAACAGTCTCCTTTTAATGAAATGAAATCTCATTCTGGTTCACCTTATCATTTCCAACAGACCATGAGTCCCCTAGAAGTTACTCATCTACTTTGACTGACTTGGGAAGAAGTCTATCACGGGAACGAAGAGGAACTCCCGAAAAAGAGGTAGTTAGTTTAACAGTATCGGAGTGTTTTTAAATGACCTTCTAAGAAAGCATTTACCAGCTAGCTGTGCACCTCAGACCAGTAAAGACTTCAGCCTGAAGCCTGACAGCAACAAGAAGAATCTAGAAGCAGTCTTAGAGCCTGAGTTTAGGCTCCAGTTATTCCCAACTTGGGATGCACTTTGGGCAATGAGGTTTTTCTGAGTCTTGGCCTGGCAGCCATGAACTAACAGAGTTCTAATTAGCCTGTTCTGTGTAGGACTGGAAGTTTCTACACAAGTACCTTTTTTTCACTTTTTAAAATTTATTTTTCTATTAACAGCTTGATACAGTATAAATTTTTATCTTAATTGTCAAATGTTTCATTGAGGCTTGCCCAGTAATTGAGTAAAACCAAAACTTATTATAAGCCACAGTCATCCTAGGGTCCCCCCTGCTATATAGCCTCCCTGGATCTGAGGGTTGCACTCTAATTGTTCTTTGCTTTATATCTAGAATCCACTTATGAGTGAGTACATACCATGTTTGTCCTTCTGGGTTTGGGTTACCTCACTCAGGATGATACTACTTTTGTTGGAGAAGACCACCAAGTTCTTATAGCATTGAGAAGTTCTTGTACACCACTGACTCCTGGTCCCTCCACCTTAAACCAGAGCTGGACCACCTATTCCTAACTGCCCTGGGGGCCATGAGGGCTTGATGGAAACTAAAAACTGACCTCTGACTGACAGGTGTCTGAGAGAGACTGTGAGACCACTACAAAGTCATGAATTGCCCAAGTTTCTTGAAGCTCACTAGAACCCCAGGGGAAGAAAAATTGGGTGAAAGGATTACTGGTTGGTGAGAGGGAAAGAGCTGATATCACTACCTACATGGTATAGCGTGCCTCAAGTAGATTTGTGGGCCCCAGAGTTTGAGGGTAGGCATGGGGATCACTTCATAACTAAAAGATAAGCCAAAGGATTCCTGAACCCTCCATTTCTCTGTTTTTGGCTAACTAACCTCTTGATAACTGGGCTACTACTTCTTGGATAATCAGTATTTAGTGAAGATTATGATGACTTCTTGTGTGGGTTTTGTTCCTTTTATTAGGACTCAGACAGACTAGTGTCAACCCATAGAAGTTAAAGCAGCTGGTCCTCCACAAATGGTTTGTTTGTGGTATTCAAAAATGGCACATTAGGACAGAATCTTTGATGGGCATGTTATCATATTGTGGCATAAATCTACTTCAGTTGCTGAAATGAAGCCTAGTGAGAAATCAGCTGTTAGCTGGGCGGTGGTGTTAATCCCAGCACTTGGGAGGCAGAAGCAGGCGGATCTCTGTGAGTTCGAGGCCAGCCTGGACTACTGAGTGAGTTCCAGGAAAGGCGTAAAGCTACACAGAGAAACCCTGTCTCGAAAAACCAAAACGAAAAAGAAATCAGCTACTGTACCCCCATTTAGTTCACTAGTCTAAAGGTACCACTAACTGATACATTTGTAACTGGAACATATCACTTACATCGCATGTGTTTTACTGTTCTCATATGAAATTTAAAATTTTTAGTTTAGTGCTCAATGTTTATCTTTCTTTTCAGAAACTGCCTGCAAAAGCTGTCTATGATTTCAAAGCTCAGACGTCTAAGTAAGTGGAGTAAAAACTCACTATGTGTTTGAACTTCATTTTTACTATTGTAGGAAGGGGTGTGTGTGTGTGTGTGTGTGTGTGTGTGTGTGTGTGTGTGTGTGTGTGTTTTCCATGGGATGTGTTATAAACAAGATTCAAATCACAATTCTATAATACACTCTAATCAGCTCCTTCAAAATTGCTAACTCAGATAAGATCATTTATTTTCAAGTTCAGTTGTGAATCGCCAAATCTCAAATCACATCAGTTACATTGAAGCACAATGAATTCAGAATAGGAAAACAATAAGGAATAAAGATTATTTTTTTCTAGAATTTTTCCTTTCAATAATTTAAATTTTTTAAATGATTGGGAGTAAGTATCCCTACCTAGCAAGGGGAGCTTGACCTCATTTATTTGTTCAGCTACATCAAGGGTATGTCTATGGGTACCTGCACACAGATGATCCTGTCGTGAATACTTAACCTCACAACACTCAAAGCTTAGAGATTCTAAGGAAACCCTGCTCCTGTCCTGTGGTCCTTGAGTGCTGATGTTTTCATAGTCCTGTGTTCCATTCTTTTAGCCTGTTTCTTTAGGATCTTCTTCATCCAAAAGGCAAGGCAGATAAATAAAGAAGACTAGTGCTGAGCACACAATAGATCTACATCTGAGGGTGTGGGGGATGTCCTCTTTACAAGCTTGGTCCCCCAATTACCAGAAACCCTCTCATTTGGCTTCCTTTCAAAGTCTCCATCACAGCCTCAAAGTAGAGCTTAGCTAGGAGAAAAGCCTAGGGCCTCGTGGAGCATTTGAGACACGAACGACAACATAACAGCAGTTTGTTTCTTCTGTGCTCCAGAGCTAATTGCTGTCCTTAGGCCATGATGTGATGCTTTGCAAGATGTTATGTGAAAATTACATAAAAGATATTTATTTTATTTATTCTTTGTGACAAGACATCCAACACTTTCCTAAATATGTACCACCAGAAGGGCATCTGCCTGAGGCTCCAAAGGTGTTCCATGAGGTACATGAAGTTGAAAGGGAGGGGCGTATGAGAGAAGTTAGAACGGAAGGAGCAGGCATTGATTTGATCAAAACACATTGTATACATGCATTAAATTCTCAAAAAAAGTATTTTTGAAAAATCAAGAATAAAAGTGAAAACACCCACAAGATTCGGGGTCAATGAGATGGCTCAGGGGATAAAGGTTCTTGACACCAGGCCTGACAACCTGATCCTCTAGTTTCTTATAATGGAAGAACCAATACCTACAAGTTGTCCTCTGATTTCTACACATGGTGTTATGTGTGTGCATGCATTCACACACACACACACACACACACACACACACACACACACACACACACACAAATGTAAAATAAACAAATATAAACAAGCTTCAAAGAGAAGATGACACCCATCACAGAGGAAGGGGCCAGGAACATGAATGGATCACTGACTTTAAATTGCACCACATGCCAAGCCCCTCATCCTATATCCATGGACTGACTCCATCCTCTCCTGGGGTTTCCCAGTGGAGAGTCAGGGAATCTTGCTCTCCCACATTGCTGAGGGGGAGCTATGGCACCTTTCTGTCTTTGCCATCCCACCTTTCACTGAGCACATGAGTAGGTCTGTCTAATAAAATCTAACTGTGTGCGTTTTTAGTAAAGTAGATTCACCAGCCTCCCATAGAAGCCCAGAAAGAAAGTGGGTCCACTCATCCTATAAATAGCTTGGTCTTATTATAGCTTAATGGTCCTCCTCTTGTTCTTCTCTCAGAAGATATAAAGAGAGCATCCATCACCCCCAATGTGGTTTTATATTTTACATAAAATTCAGGGTGATGGGCAACTTATGTAACTTTCGTGGCTCATACACCCAAGCACCTCTGAAAACGGCAGAAAAAAAGCCAGTTTTAGCCCCTTTAAATGGCCAAAAAAAGATATGAATGCTTTTGTACATAATATGAGAAGGCACACACTTATAGATCTATGTTTTAAATAAATATGTCTTTAAAGCTGTTTTTAGTCATTTAACAGCTCAAAGCTAGTAATTCTAAAACTACAGCTAAGTAACTCACCCAACAAAAATGTCTCAATTTTAGATGGGAAAAGAGGCATTTTATTTCCCATAGGCCCACAATAGCCAGTATTCCAAAATGCAATAAAAATACAGCAAATTTATCAAAATGGGACTCTAGCTCTGACAGGAGAGGGACAGAGTTTTGAAAACTAGATAATAAGGCAACTTTCCCTTTACTGGATATATCCAGATTTTTAAATGCAAGCCTAAATTAAGTAGAAAAGATCTATATCCATCTTAAAAGAAAAAAATAGTTGCCTATCATTTCCATCCATATTCAAAAATTTCAACTTGATGCTTAGAAAAGCTCCTGCTACAAGCCAAAGTATTAGGTTATAAACATTATATATGACTATAGACTGGCAAGGTCACAATAATCTGTCCCCTCTTTCAAATTTCATGTCATCATAGGATGTGGTTTATACAGGGTGTGATCCACATCCTTGCTCTTCAAAATCATTTCCAAGATTACCTAAGTGACTTCTGGAAATCTGTAAGGAAAACCCTTATCTAACTGAGCTTGGCAGATGTTTTCATGTGGGGAGTGTATTTCTCAGATAAATATGGAATATCGATCGTAAGACTAATTGTTACTCACCCGGAAAGAGTCCACTGATCATGTCTCTTCCAGGGAGCTATCATTTAGGAAAGGAGATACGGTCTACATCCTCAGGAAAATTGACCAGAACTGGTATGAGGGGGAGCACCATGGAAGAGTGGGCATTTTTCCAATCTCCTACGTAGAGGTACGTCCTTTCTCCTCACCTCCAGAAGGATGCTGACCCAAAGGTTATCACAGGTTTAAGAACTAGTAACTGTTCTCTTTATAGAAGCTAACACCTCCAGAAAAAGCGCAGCCCGCCAGACCACCACCCCCAGTCCAGCCTGGAGAGATTGGAGAAGCCATAGCCAAATACAACTTCAATGCAGACACAAATGTGGAACTCTCCCTGCGAAAGGTAACCTGGCTGTGTTCTGCATCGGGGTGTTTTCACTGACTGTGCAATTCTGAACCCAAGATGGATTACCTTATTTTCTAGAACACCCTAGGGTTTCTTTAGTTTCTGCAAGGGACTCAGGATTGCTCAGGACCACTGTTATCTCTGGCCTCTGTGTCCCTTCCAGAGTGGGGTCCCTGGGAGACACAGAACTCTGAGAGTCTGTCTGTGACCTAGCCTAAGAAGCAAGACCCGAAGTCCGCTCTTTAGGGGAACCTTGACTAGATACTAAGGAGCACACGTATGGGACCCCAAGAGGAGAATCCATTTCAGTTAGAATGCATTTTAGAGTGCATAAAGAACGCAATTTGAAGAAAACACTTCAAATTATCTTTATACTGTCTCATTGCTCAATTTTAAATATAGGTAGCCAATAATTATTTTCTCTATCTTGAAATCGAGGAATGGTCTTAAAGTAATGAAAATACGTCCTCTCTAAAAGCCTTTTTAAGGCACCATCTGTACAGTCCTATTTTCTTTTGATCATTCTCCAGGCCTTGTGATGAGTCCAAATCTCTCTCACAAACTATCCAAGTAATTTGTCTGGTAAAGTGAGGGCAGTTCAAGTTTGCAGGAGATGGTCTAGTTTTCTCCTCCCATTCCTAGTTCTGAATCATCAGCAATTCTCTTACTTTCCATGTGCACAGCCTAACACAGAAAACTGCACATGGTGTGCCATCTTCTGTTCCATACTTTAAAGACAGGCTGCTGTGTGAAATACCCCCAGGAAAGCTTAACTATCAACTGCCTGTTCTGGGCACATTAGAAAATGGGTGCAATTTGAGATTTGGGGAAAATTCACTTTTCTTCGGTGTTCTCCACTCGGTGGTGATGGGCACATGTAGCAAGCCACCCAGCACTTTGGGTTAAAGAAAACCTTCAGTGTGCTGGCATTGAAAGGGCTCTCCCTGCTGTGCTGAAGTTCATGAGTAGAGGTCACCTTCAGATCCAGTTCCCCACAGTTCTAGAGCGCCTTCTAGCTGCACCTGCTGGGTTTGCTCTCTAGCAACAGCTTGCTAACCTTGTTCTGGCCCTCCTGTGGTTTTGAGTCAAGAGTTAGATAAAGTTATCTAGCATTGGCCCGCTCTTTGCAAGAGGCATAATAGTGATTAGAAATGTCTACTACTGCAAGAGCCAAAGATTCTATTCAAAGGGCCAGAATGGCAGAGCCACTCACCAGTTAGAATGGATGCTGGTGTTACCCTGTCCCGATGAGAGCAAGGGGATGTTAGCCCACTCCACAGCTATGGATGTTCTAGGTTACCATCTTTGCCCCATGCTCTTCATTCTGAAGAAACACTTTCTTCTTCCTGCAGATCATCACATTGATGCTGGTAGAGATTAGATGTGGCTACTGCCATTGAGATGACATCTCTCATACCATCTGCCTTTTGAAATAACTTCCACAAGTCATTTTACTTTGCACCATTATGAAACATGTATAAGCCCATTCCCATTAACAACCGAGCGTCCTTAGGACTCTAATGTCACGAATGGGAGGTTTATGTGCATCCATGCTGACAATCTATGCTTTTCTAATAAACACTAGAACCTTACTTGCATTCTTCCGATCAAGCAAAAAACGGGAAGCATAAAGCTTTTCCAAATAGAAAACTACTGTTTTATCAGAAAACAATGACAATCATGTTTTTTATATTACTGTGTCTCTACTTATAATGCATTTTCCCAATGCTAATTACAGGGCGATAGGATTATTCTTCTTAAAAGAGTTGATCAAAACTGGTATGAAGGGAAAATCCCAGGAAGCAACAGGCAAGGCATCTTCCCCGTTTCCTACGTAGAAGTCATCAAGAAGAACGCAAAAGGTGCTGAGGACTACCCCGACCCTCCTATACCCCACAGCTACTCTAGTGATAGAATTCACAGCCTAAGTTCCAACAAGGTAAGAAGCCATCCTATCACATTAACTCTGAACTTGGGATCTTGGAATATTAATAACCAGTGGGTGATTGGGGGTATATCAGACCATCATATCTATTGAAAAGAAACAAATGTATATATCATATTCATATACGTGAGTTCCAGATCAGAAAATAAGTTCATTTTCCTCAAATAGATGCTTAGATAAAGGCTTAGTGCTTATTTTTGCTAATTCAATTTTCAAGCTTAGGTGCATAAAGAGAAAAAAATGTTAGTATCATCAGCATTTCTTGACACGTCTCTGTATTTTGGTGTTTATACATTACACACACACACACACACACACACACACACACATGCATACATACATTTACCCCTAAATTGTGTGTCATTATATAATTATTAGGTGTACAATAGCCTATGAAAGCCTTAAGGCACTTTCTACATAACGTAAGATGTTATTTTTAATTTAGGGCCTATAATTTTTGCACAAAATAAGGTAGTATATTAGAAATGTTCACAGTTTTTTTCATTAGTTTTAGGGCCATAAATTCCAATGATTCACTTAAGCTGGTAGCTGAAGATGATTATTTTTATCAATACAATTTAGAAAGGACTTTCCCTCCTGAATGGTTAATTAGATTAAGGCTAACCTCCTACCTCCCTTATTCCCAAAATATTTTTCCTCATTTTTCTGTTATAAGATATTTTATGGGTGTATGTAGGCATTTCTTTCTCCTTTACAGTTATTTTAAAATATAAAATTTTAAATCACCAGGGAAGGATTTCCAAAACGTTGTCCAGTGCTTCCCAATGTGAAAAATGATGTATTCGGTTGTATAATATGTCAACTGTTTTAGTTGAGATCAAGGCAAAAATGTACGTAAACAGACCATTAACACTGTGAAAGGGTGCAGTCAAGATCACTTTCAGACAGCATCCTCAGGGACTTTAGCCACTCTACCTAGTTAGTAAATAATCCATGAATGGTAAATAACTTACAGATTTATCTCAGTTGAGATATTTTCCTTTAAAAAGTCTTAATATTTGTCATTTTATTCATTCTAATCCTTCTTGAAGACTGGGTTTTAGTCATGGGTAATTACTCAAAAGTCCCTATCACTGGATAGCTGAGCACTTTACATCAGTTTGTTTATGGAGGTTCTAGAATTTAACACTTAGAGATCCACATCCTTCCTTTGGTAGTTTCTATTGATAACGGGGAAATATAAGAATCTTCACCCATCCATGTATGTTTTGCCTACCCTCCATTCACCTTCAAAGAACTATTAGTTGGCTCTCAAGTGACGGAAGCTCTAGATAAACTGATGCAGGAGAAAACAGCATGTATCTACAAATGCTTACTTAGCACTGAAGAACTTCTCCCATGTGCTTTAACAATGGCAGGCTAATAGTTTAAGTCAGTGTTTTTGGATCTTTCTCTGAATATATTTTAAATGCCATTGATGTTTTTTGTTGTAATACCACATTTTAAATAGAGGAATGTGTTAGTTTCACTAGTAACCAACTGTCTTCTTCTTATTGTTCAAAAAAATGTATGTTGAAGTTGGTATCCGTAATTTGAAAGAAACTCTAGTTTCATTTCAACTGGTTATCTATCCTATGATGTCATTGGCTTAATGAAGGAAATTTCTGTAGTGTTGCCCTGATAAAATTTCAGACAAAGAAATGTCTTTTTAAAGAGTGAGATACAAAAGCAGCAGCCAGGTACAGCTCCCGTTTTCTGACTGACACTTGCAAATAGAGAATGGGATGCGTTAATGACGTTTGAATCACTCTGGCAAATTCAAATCACATAGCTTGACATATTTCTATTTTGAGGAAGGCTCAAATATAAGTTGCTATTATTTCTGATTTTGGTACAATAGAATCCAATTCCAATCCTTTTTTAAGATGAAATAACCTGTGAAGAGTACTCACTGCTCTTCCAGAGAGGACCCTGGTTCAATTCCCAGCACCCACATGGCAGCTCACAACTGTCTATAACTCTAGTTCCAGGGGGCCTGACACCCTCACACAGACATACATGCAGGTAAAACACCAATGCACGTGAAATAAAAGGAAATAAATTATTTTTAAAAAGATGAAATAGCTTTCATTTTGTGTTATAGGTATGTTTTGCAACATAGGTACTCCTTAATCAAAATTAACACTTAATTTGACCTTTGGTATTATCAAGTCCATTTTAAAGTGTTTGCTCTTTTGGCCTTTTAACCTGTATAGAGGTGACATGGGGCAGTGACAGTAAAGCTGGTAGGAGCAGGTCACAGTAGGGACTCTGGTTGCAATGATGATGATGAAATTGAGAGATTCCTCATGCACATAACATTTCCATCCACCCGAGGAAAAACATAAGTTACTATCAGTTTCACTCATTTCCAAAATCTAAATACTAAGATCAAATCTTACACTTTTGTGTCTGTCACAAGAAGTGTAAAATTGAATTTTAGCCAGGAAGAGAACTTCCATAGACTCTCAAATGAGACTTGACCTACAGGACCGGAGCAGCAGTCAACTCATCACAAAACACACGCACAGTATGACTTCACGTCAGTGCCCAAGCAGACTTGGATCTTGTATGAAGATGCTCGCAGGGTTGAGTTATGCTTGGTGCTGTTTGCGACACCCTGTGAGGAGATTCTGTCATATGCCCCTTAAAATTTAAATAAGTGCCCCATCCTCCAATAGAACACTTTAAATCAATTATTCAGTGGCAGATACTGCGCAGTTAGACATAGCAAAGTTGCGTGTGTGAAGTCTTATTCTGTATCGTCAACCAGAACATGCATCTCCAGCAACCTTTTCTGGAAGACTGTTTGCCTCATAAACCAAAGTCAACTATCCAGAAAACACAAAAGGCCATCTATATCCTCTTTCATGGCCTTTGGATGCACAATATAAAGCATTGTTTTTCCTATCCAGCAAGGGTAGAGCAGGATAAATTACAAATTACTCAGCAGCCCCTCTAGAAGTACTTCTTTTGAATTTGCATTTGTTGTTTTATTTAAAATATTCAAATTATATCATTAATATGCAAATATAAAGAATGGTATTTTGGCTTCAGAAGATCCAGCTTCATAAATTACATTCTTCGGGCTTACATAAAATATCAGGCTTAGATGACTGCATCAGCATCTCATGTCTCCTCCTGTGTGAACACTTACTTTAGAATATTTTTTTTAAACTTTGAAGCAGTGGTTTTGCAAGATTGGTTTCATTCTGATCAAGGGGCTCTATGATTAAGAAATACATTTTTAACACTTATTCCCTTAAATATGTGTACATGTATACTAATCAAAAATACTTTATGCCGTGTAAATGGGACAACTGTAAAAACTCAAAGGAGTGAGCACCTCTGCATGGAGGGAGAATGGTAAATAAACTCAGGGATTGAAACAAAGCTTAGTTATGTGATATTATTCTGTGCTAACCATCCTCAGATACAACTGAAATATAGATAAGAGTCCACGTAGTCTCAGACAGGTAAATTAATATTAAGCTTCTTGGGGTTTCACTGTCTGCCCTCTTGATCTCTATGAAGCTCTGTCTCCTCTTTTGATGCTTAACATATCTTCCATAACTAAGAGAGTTTGGTTGCTCAAGTCAGGTTCACAATTAGTCCAAATGATTTTATGCATTTAAATTTCAAAAACTTCTCCCAATCTAGGTATCTTCCAAGTATCTTCCATCTGTGTCTGTGCTACAGTCTAAAACTGTATTCATCACCACACCTTTCCTGTATTTCCCTGTTGTCGTATTTTCATGTGTTATTATTTTCTTTGTTTGTTTTACTTCATAACTCCTGCTCATTTTTAAGCTGGCTTCCGGTGAACAGTCCTGTCTTCCTGTGTACAATGCTCTGCCCAGCACGGAGAAAGAAGCCCTCCAGGGGACTGCCCAAGAGTGGCTATCCCTCACAGACTGGTGTCCACCAGCAAACCCATTGGCCCCAACACCATCCTCTTTCCTTGACAACTTCTTGGTTGAATTAGAGAAGTTCAGTGCTTTAACCTTACCATCTGACCAGGCCAAACCGAACATCCTAAACCAGGTCATTCTTGAAATTAAGGAGGAGCCCTCTCATCTCCCCCTCTCACTGCCTCCAGCATCTCTACCAGTCAAATCACCTCGCTATCTGTTACCTTCTCCTCACTCAAGTACCAGCTCAGCTGGGGCCCAGAATGATGAAATGGTGTCTCTTCAGGATCCCACAGTGGACACTCAAAGCAAATTTATAGATTTGAATAAAAAGAGAAGGGGCTTTTCAAACCCTACCAAAATCCTTGAAGTCTTAGGCGATAAATTTGTGGCCTCTGCGTGCACCAACGTGGGTGCCTTGCCTATAACTCTTCCTGCCATTGGAGAGGAAGATGAGGAAATCTGTAAGGGGCTTGAATACCAAAGATGGCTGCCAGGATCTCAAGAGCAAGATGTCGTGTGGTGTGACCACAACAGTGCAGAGGTGACACCACAACTGTACATCAAGGAAGAAGAAGAAGAGGAGGAGGACTCTGACTGCTTAAAACATTCACTAGGCATTCGCACACATCCTAGGACCCCCAAGGAAGACATCAATGCAGCAAAACCCAGTAATGAGGTATTTAATTTTGCCTAATTACTGGGGACTAGCCAGTTTTACAATTAGCCAGAAGAAGTTAATGATATCCCTAAATATCTGCTTCGGACACTGCCTTAACAGGCTTCCTTATGAGGAATAGAAGCACTGGAAATTCTGGGGTGGAAGGAATATGCAAACACACATAGTTTATTAAAATGATGGAGGTTTGTATGGTACAATTCCACTCTTCCATTATTCCTTTGTCACTATAAATTTAACTTTTATACACTGAAGCTTATTGTCTTCCTAATATTCTAATATTAATAATGATAGCTATTCACTAACTCTTAGTGTCAGGGGCTATTCTCAGAACCCAACATCTTGAATTTTCAAAACCCAGAGAGCTAGGAAATATGGTTATCCTCTCATTAGAGATGAGGAAGCCGATGGATAGACAGGTTTGTCTGAGTCTAAGATGAGAAAACAGTACCCTTTGACAAGATGGCAGTCTGCAAAACAGAACAATGAGGTAAATGAAGCAAAATGTCAAACAATTGAAATAGTTCTTGATTCCCCTTTTGACTCTTCTGGGGCGGTTGTTTTCTTGAGGTTGGTAGCTACTTGTAATCCGGGCCCTTCCTGCAACTTTGTCTTACAAAGGACCTTGGGCAGTAGTTTCCATCAATAAAGGGAGGACATAACCCGAACCTTAAGTTTATGAACTTCTCTCTTAAAAATAAACTAGTTGATATCCAAAATGTGAATTATCTAACTTCAAGAGCAAGTAAAACCACCTATACATTCTGAGATTTTTTAAATAAAAAATAAAAGTCTGTAGTATATTAATGACTTAGGCATTACCTAAGTCGTTCCTTCCATGATTCCTCTATTTCCAAATAACCAGCCACGACTTTGTAGAAAACAAACCCACTGCTTAGTGACAGAGAGAATTCACTGTAATAAGCCAAGCATGCAACTAAGTCTGTTGTCTAAACATCAAATTTCCCCTTCAATATTACCATTTTGAAGGTGTGATTAGACACGTGGTTTCATTTGCAGGATGTGCTCCTACCTGCGTGTTTCAGACAGTATCCTACACACAGCATTCATCCTACTGAGGCTAGCTTTGCAGACAGTTCACTCCATGCTCAAAGAAGTTCCAACTCTCCTAGCTGTGTGACTGTTTACCTTACTTTAAGCAACTTTACAGGCAAGTTATATGTCATTAGGTACTTTCCTGCCATCATGTTGGAGCAGGGGGTGGGGAAAGCCCTCACCAACAGGACTAATAGAACACACACACACTGTTATTTCCAGCCACCCACACTCCCCAAACCACACTCATTGAGATTTTTGAAATTAAAATTCAACAGGCTAAGTCAGTGCTTTCAAAGCAAGAACACATCAATACCACTTTCACCAAGATATTTTATAATTTTCAAGTTATTAGATGTGGAAGGTACTCTCTTAAGACCAGCTCCCTTCATCTGGACACAATCATAATCACATCTTGTCTTTCCTCAACATTTAAGCCATCTTCATTTGCTTCGGGAGATCGAACTGCTACGTCTTGCCCCAGCTGTCCATTTCCCTCCCCTCAGTTTCATTCTCCTATGGCCTCTGTCTCTGACCTGGCCTGTGAGCTCTTTCAGCCTACCCAGGCCTCCTCACCTCCTCTCCTCCCCAAATACCCTCATCAGCAGGAGATAAGTTCATCAAAATCAAAGGTAACTGCATCTTGAGTGTGGTTCAATTTATTGCATGTCTTTCCATGATGTTCAGTAGATGTATGCGTTTAGATTCATGCCGTCTTACAAGATCTAAAAAGTTACGTAACTTGTGACTGCTAACTTTTAACATCATCAGCATGGCCTCCATCCCAAAATTTAAGAGACAAATCTGCATAGCAACTACACCCATACTGAGAAGGAAAACCTAAAACTTACTTCATAATCAAAGGTAACCACTACATTCTGTTTTAAGCTTCGAGTCAGCTTGGGAGCCATCACATTTAGAGGCATAAGTTCAGTGCCTGCCAACTCCAGTTACTTCTCAGTAGACATGATGCTTCCCATCATTTCACTCATCAGCAGATTCACAGAGCCCAAGATCAGGGTGGTCCTCAACATTACTCGTCTGGGACCCTGCTCTTCCACAGGATACACCAAGGATGATTCTTTGGTGCTGGCCATAAAGCATCCATCTCTAATACAGTGCAGTCCAACAGCCCAGCTGGTACTTAACTTGCCCTAGGATACCATTTTTAAATGAATGATTGGCCTTTAAAAAAATGATATTGACAACCCAAGAGGAAATCAATCTCTCACAGAAAAGTTTTGATTCTAGAAATCAAAAATCTTTCCCTTTAGACTTTAAACAACAGCTCATCCTCAGACTCCATCTTTTGAAAGTAAAGCAAGGGCCTCTGTAGATAAGGAAGGAGTTAAAGCTCGGATGCAACCACATTTCAGTAGCAATAAGCACCAGTCCTACATCCAGCATCCCCAGTAGTCTTCAGAATCCCCATCACCATAAAATGACACAGCCCATCTATGTGATGCTGCTCCAGGTGTGAAAAGAGATCTTGGGAGGAAAGAATAACGTACTTTAAAGACCAATTTCTCTCCACTCTGTTTTCATCTCAGCTAGCAAAAGATAATTAAAACCTTTTAAGAACTATAATGCTGCTTTAGATCATGTCTGAGGCTAAGAAGTGCCTTTTACCCCTCTTTCTGTAGCTCTATTTTTAAAGTCAATATAAAGCTTAATCAGTACATGAGAAAGTATTTCTAGAGCAGTGGTTCTCAGCCTTCCTAATGCTGCGACCCTTTAATACAGTTTCTCACGTTGTGGTGACCCCCCAATGATAAAATTATTTTCATTGCTACTTCATAGCTGTAATTTTACTAACATTATGAATTGTAATGTAAATACCTGATATGCAGGCTGATATGCAACTTCCAAACCTGTCATGACCCACAGGTTTAGAACCACTGCTCTAGAATCTTAGATCTCTAACTCAGAGAGATGTTGAACTCATCATTATAGTAACAAGGAAAAAAGTAAAATTTAAAGGGGTTTATCTCTGCCATAAGAGCCAAGATGATTTCATATAGTCTTTTAGGATCAATGTTTCTAGAATCATGTGGGAGACTAGAAGTATTCACAATAACTTTAAAGAGTCATTTTAATATCTATATGAAGTGACTAATTTCAGGAAAGCAAATGTTTGTTTCTTGTATTTATCTCATATTTAGAAACAAGTGTTGAACATTGATCCCCCACTGAGCTTTCTAAACCTTGTAAATCTATTTCATACTCATAAGAAGAATATAAGTTAACTGAACAAATCTGTGTTTGTGGATATGAAAACAAACTGATTTAGTCTCAGATCTCATATTCATTACAAGGAAAGAAAGCATTGAAATAAAAGAAAAAGATGTTTTAATAGGCATAGAACAGTATACCTAAAATCGTTATAGTAGCATTTTTATCAACCCATATCAACTATTCTGTAGCTCACATAAGAGAGAGAGAGAGAGAGAGAGAGAGAGAGAGAGAGAGAGAGAGAGAGAGAGAGAGAGAGAGAAAGCTCACATCCCATGCCAGCACGGTGGTTCCACGGGTATCAGAAACCTGGACCATCTCAAAATTTGCTGTTTCCTCTTTCAGAAATGTCATATGAGCACAGCTAGGTACAGGGAAGTTTAGTAGCTATGGTCTGCTCTCAAGGACCCTGTGCATGAGTGAAGACAAAAATAGCAATGGATACTGAGGAACATCAAACATCCTCTTCCACAGCCACAGACAAGCGTGACAACCATATACCATCCCAAGAGACTAGAGATCGTGACCACTAATTTAGCCTAAGCTAGAGCTACAATCTTTTTACTAATGTTCTCTTCATTCTAGTCAGATTCTACACCCTGCATTGCTAGATCTTGACTGTCCTGGAAGGAAAGATAAAGCTAACTCATGTAAAGATTCCCCTGTTCACTGTCATAGTGAAGATCTTACTTTGAGAGAATACCCTAGGAAGCTGGAATCAGGCAATACGAAGTATTTGATTATATTTCACTACCTCTCATCCCCCACCCCCACCAAAAAAAATTTCATTTTCTTCTTAGGAACTTCGTTAGAACATTTTTACCTCTAAGAACCTAATGCTTTCCCTAAAACTTGATAGGCAGTAAGCCAAATTTTGTCTTATCTCAACTTGTTTATTACTGCTTGCCACTTGGTAAATACAAAGAAAACAGACAGGTTGAAGGGTGTTTTCGGATGCAGTTATTAAGCACTCTTTTAATAAGGAGGCAATATTTCTGATATGTGTTCTTAGCCACACACATTACATTCAAACACATTTTCCTGCCCGCTTCCCTCTCCACATCTTTTCTTCACCATGAGTCTCCCACCATAGGAGCAGCTGAGTCTGGAGGGTAGAAGCTGTATGCAGATTGCTCACGCTCCCTGTTCCACTAGTACTCATGAGCTTGGCATGCTGTGTGTGCATGGAAAACAAGCCAACCAAGAAGGTTCCTCCTGAAGGCCACATAATGAAGATGAGAACTAACCCACTTCTTATGGATTTTCTAGGCTGACTTAAAAAGCAAGACATTTGTCCTGGGTAAGCCGCCTCGTAGCCCAGTGATGTCTAAGAGGTCCTGCAGTTCACCTGACAGCAGTTCCCACAGGGTAGGGTCGGACACCCCCACCTGCGGCAGTCATCCTGGCCACCCTGGCTCTTCCTTAGGTGACTGTGCTGTGATTGGGTGGTAAAGTGAGGCTGGGGAGGAGTCCCTTGAGATGTAACGGCCAGTAGTTGAGGAGCTACAGGCTGTGTGCTTCCCTGTTGTATGTGTCAAGTTTCTCAAATCCAAAATGGTGCTATCAAATGCTTGTCTACACAAACCAGAGTGCCATGTGTGTGTTTTCTACATCTATTTCCTTTCCATATTCAACTGCTGTTCTCCAGTCATTGTTCTGAGTATGGAGAACTAAATAAAGTGTTGCCCCTTGTCTACTGAGCTCACCTGCTTGCAGTCCTGTTAGCTCCAGTGTCTCTCAGTTGCTAAGGATGTATTTTCAACTGTGAACCATTTCAAAATAGTCTGTTGCTCGGGGGATACATGCCACATTCTCTCCACGCTGCCCCCTGTAATGCTGCTGCTCTCTGGAGTCAGTGTGCTCCCAATTCCCTCACAACTTTGATTGAGCTTTGAGGTCCCTTGCCTCCCCTCTAACTATTCAATTCTGTAATATCTGCAGAACTTGAGAACGGATGGATTCTAAATGGCACCTGGAGCTCTGGGGAAGGCAGCCAAGGAATCTGGGGATTTCCACCTACACATACCTCAGGGTTCCTTTCATGGTCTCTAAGTTAATGGACCCTGATTTACCTTTGGCTGGCCTGCCTCACAGCTATGCTCCGCATTTCGAGTTCTCTGGGCTTAATTTTTAGAGTTCTTTTATCCATTTCATACGTGTAAATAGCGTTTTCTATGTAAGGCACTTTGTGTTTCTTTGTGTAGTCAGAGCTACTTTTATTGCTGAAGACGACTTGTATTGCGTAGGGAGAGGGAAGTGTCAGTTTGTTGTAGATATCCTTAAGTCTCTACTGAACAGCCTACTAGAGCTAACACATATATTTGAGGGTGGAGGGAAGAAAGAGAACAGACAGGGACAGACAAAGAGTGAGTCAGTCCTACAAAAATTAATGGCTCTCATCCGTAAGTTCCCAGGGGTAAGATGACATGCTTTGCGTCACCCTGAGTTTTTTTTTTTCTTTTGCCCATCTTTCCATCTTATAAATTTGTGTCTTAGATTCAATGTGTTTGAGGACCAGAAGATTCTCTTTTCTTTTAATTTATGCAGAGTGTGTTTCACCTTCATAATCTAAGAGGGAAAATAGCCAATAAGCATGGTATTGTTAGTTACCGGAGTTACAGCCGGCTAGTTCTGGCTAATATGAACTACAACTAGCGTTTTCTGAGAAAGAACGGCTTGGGACCCAAGAGCTATTTTTAATGCTTGCAAAGTTTTTCCACATTTGTTTTTAAAGTAACAGCACATACTTTTTAAGGAATTCTCTAACATATAGCTAATTCTCCTGGGATAGATTGAGAGAAGTATAAGTAAAAACTTGGCTTTTAAACTTCCATCTGCAATAGTGTATGTAGTCTACTGATCCCAGATTCTAGGATAGGTTTCAAACCAGCTTCATTGTAAGCAGGGGTTTATGATTGTTTCTGGCTGTGAAAAACAGCATGTGTTTAAAAACATGCCTCTTTTGTATGCATTTTTACAACCATTTTTTAAAAAAGAAAAATCAAAGGATGTCATATGTACTTATGAAAAATTTTTAATGAAACTGTTGCTTTCATACAGTTAATAACCACCGTGACACTAAAAAGAGAAAACAAAAGAAAAAAGTTAAATAATTAGAGTGCCATGAAAGTAGCATGATGCATCATCTGATTTTCACAATTTTCTTGAACTCTTAAAGCCTCCCGGAGGAATATAATCATAGTATAATTCTTGCTCAAATTGCCCTGTATGGTAATGGCAACCTGTTAACTTGAAAGCCGCTGTCTCAAACTCACAGTCTGTGTAAGCCTCTCCACATGCTCTAAGTGTATACTGTTCTATATTTACCTCAGCGTTATGCGTGAGAGAAACGCCTGAGCCATTAAAATAGAAATGAACGTGGGCCGTAAACACCGGTGCCAGCAAGTCATTTCTTCTCGAGAATTGAAAATGCAGGAAATGGGAGAGCATGGTAGGAAAAACAGATCATTATCTACCCCGTGGGCTTCAGAATATCCTTTCACAATCAATCAACACTGAAGGAATTTGACCCACGGTCAACCAAAGGCAAAAACAACTTTTAATGTGTTACTACCACTGCTTGCCATTAGGTGGCAATAGAGTGCAGACACAGAAGCAAAGAGCATTCAGAAGCACTTTGCTTGAATACCCACAGGAAACACGAACAACATCCCTACTAAGAACAAAACACAGACGCTGACCTTAACCAAGTTGGTCCATCTAGTCCGTCATAATACTTCATTCAACATGGGGCTAGTTAAAATCGTCCTTCCATCCCTTTTTAACATGTATTTGCCGTAGTAAACCATCCAATGTCTTTAGGTTTAGAGCTTGACTAACAAAAAGTGAGGGTGAATTATCGCCACTGTGGTTTTCACATGACGAGGCTATATTAGCTAATTTTCTATATAAGGTTGAGGACAGAACTCTTTACGTGCCAAAGGGAAGCTGTCAGTGAAATATCTATTGTTTTATGGGCCCCGTGAGGGGGCAAGATTCACCCTCATCATGTCTCACCCACTGATTTTAGGATGAGGAGTCTGAGCTGAAGGTCCACAGGTCGGTAGCAGACAGTGCCCCAAACAGCAACAAATGCCCATTCCTAAGTGACCATTAACGCTACCGTTCTTCTAGTGGCCAAGAGTTTGTAAACTATATTAACTCCAATACTGCAATTAGACAACTTTCTGCAGAAGCAGGACACTAGTTATCAGTTCATCTGAAGACGATTTGTATTAAAGAAAGGCTTTGAGATGTTTTCAAAAGTCACGATCTTATGAGGTATACAACTTCTCTGTCATAAAAGGGTTCTATTCTGGCCTGAGGATGTGAATACTGTGGGGGAAACTGATGGTTCAGGAGGGGAAAGGAGGGGCCAAGGTTTGGAGGGTGTGAAGCAAGGGAAAAGACATGTTTTGAAAGATGATTAAAAGCCAGGAAATTTCTGGCTCACACCCACAGGAATTAAGTGACCCCCACACTTAGAGATACACCCCAGCTTCCCTAACTGTCAAAGAGACAATTCATTTAAATGATTTTGGAAGCTAGAAAATCAAAGGTACTGAGCAAGTAAGAGTCTAATGATGATACTAAATAATGGACTACAACCTTGAAATTATAGATCGCTTTAAGTTAACTAACAGATTGATTTAAAGTGGTATTCCATTTTTAACTTAGCAGGGAAATAGAAAGGGACTGGAAATATAATACATACATATGGATGGCTTACACTTGCTTCTTCATATATTTAAATTAATAATCTCTTTAATTACAAATCTCAAAAAATGTCTGGAGAATGGTTTGATTTTCTTTTTTTTTTTTTAAGACAGGCACTTCCTATGTAGCCCTTGTAGGCTGGCCTTGAACTCACTAAGGTCTGCCTGCCTTTCCCTCCAGAGTGCTGAGATTAAAAGCATGTCACCATACCCAGCTTAGTCTTCATTATCCTTAAAAATAATGTAATTTATACTTTTAATATTTTATATTTAATAATCTTACTTTATAATTTTAAATACTGTTAGGGATTTTATATTGGTTTATAGTAGTAAATCATCTATGTAGCCAGTAATTCTTATCCACTCTTTAAGTTTAAATTTATGTATTCTATGCATAGATGTTGAATAAAACTCTAGGAATGCTGTTAATAAATGCTACCAATTAATAGACTTAAAGCTTCAAGTTTCAGTGGTGAAAATACTTAATCTGCACTCAATAGACAATATGGATTGAAAGATAGTGGATAAATTTAGGATCAACAGACTCATACTGAAGGGAACCCCAGGGTTCCCTCTCCATCCTTGGACCAGAAGTTTCTATGGACAATTTCAGGGGAAATCTTTCTACATTATGATAATCAGTAATAATTATGTGTATCTAAGCACTGGTCCTGATGTCTGAAGATACGGCCTGATAAACAGCTAAATTCCATTATCATCAGAGTCCAGGATCTGACTGGTTAGCTCACCAGGTAGCTGTAGTTTCACAAAAAATGTTTGAAATGTGAATGGGTCGAATGCATCTATCTCCCAAAAACATAGCATGTGGATGATCAATGCAAATTACACTGAGTTTCCATATTCAACCAATGTGTTAAAGTTCATTTTCTGAAGTATTTGTGTGGCTATACAGGATGCTAAGGCTCGTCATTTCCAATATTATAAGTATCTATTACAGATACTGGTCTTGATGCTTAGTTTAAAAAGAAAGGAAACTCTTTTGAGAGTTCAGTGCACTGGGGATTTCTACCAATATTTCTCTTCTAAGGTAAAGCATTATATGTTTCCTGGATATTGTCCGTTGCATTCTTCTGAAAGTTCTCTGTCTCCCCTTTTGAAAACTGCATGTGCTTCCCTGCCCTACCCCTTACCCCACTGAGAGCAGAGAATTGAAATTCAAATGCAGCATGGGATGTCTGGCTATTGACTTTCTCATCTGTACCATATGTGGCAATGTCGTCGTCTGTGGAGGAAAAGCTCGGAGTGAATGTGGTTATTGCTCAACGTGGCTCCCTTCTTCTTGTCTGAGAGAGCGCTAGAGAATGAGGGTGAATGACGGGGTCCAGACTCCCTGCTTCTGTGACTTAATGTCCTTGTTCTTGCCATATTCCTGACCTTGGAAAAATCAATGGGACTCAACCTTCCCCTAAAGCTGGAAGAGACCAGATTGTGGATGTGTTCAAAAGTTTGAACCTTGGGTATTCTGATTCAAAGCACCCTTTAAAACACTTTAATTATTAAGAGCACAGAAACCCTTTATTTGGTGGATTGTTTTTCTTTCCTCTTGGTTTTTTACAACAGGAAATATTAAATGTCCAGAAAAGTATCATGCTATAACCCAAATTGCCTTTTAATGATACCTGTTCCAGCACTGATAACACTGAAAATCATTTCATTTCAGCCACATCGTCCTATGTTCACTCACGAAAACATTCAAGGTGGGGGGGAACCGTAAGTATTCTTCTTATCTTCTAAATCAAAGACTAACCCTGACCCACAATATGGACAACAGGCGTACCAGACAAAGGACAATAGGACTTTGTAAGGGAAAGGGATCGAACAGTGAATGTGAAGTGTCCCGCACAAGAGATCGCAATGTTCTGCTTTCTCAATGAGATTGGACGCTAATACTTGAAGGAAAACAGAAGGGCTGGAGAGATGGCTCCATGGCTAAGAGCACTGGCTGCTCTTCCAGGGGACCTGGGTTCAATTCTCCACATCCACAAGGGGGCTCACAACCATCTGTAACTCCAGTTCCAGGGGATCCATCACCCTCTCCTAGCCCGCCCCCCAGTGGGTACCAGGCACTCAGAGGTGTAGATACATACATCAAGCAAAACACATACTCACAGGGTGCAGATACATACATCAAGCAAAACACTTATACACATAAAATTAATAAATAACAAAGGAAAACCTTCCAATGTTACAGTGACTCCTATAATTTATAAATCCATCTCTTCCTTTACTGGCTGTATAACTGGTAACCACAACTTTAAAGACAGACAAACCATGTCCTAACATTGTCTTTCCACTTACTGGAATACTTCAAAAGTATACCTAAGCTCTACCTTAGTAGTATAATTCCATGACACTATGACACATGCTTCAAAATGTCTTTCAGAGATAGCAGTATTAAAGCACTCACTAATCTTCAGATACATGATAAAAATTTCCACCACACCAAGAATGTGCCTTTTCAAATGGTCCTTCCAAATTCTCTCTCCTGATACATTTGTGAAATCAACCTGCATGGATCACACATTGCCATGAAGAGTCCCATTTATCTTCCTCTGGCCTAGTTTACAATAAGATACCCAGCAGTTATCCACTTCCTATTGGCTTCTGCCTAGACTGAGTCCCAAGAGACCTCCAGAAGCCACTGCCAGAGTCCTCGGCCTTTCCCTGTGTACCTGAGCCTTCTGCCCAAAATCTGTTCACTTGGGGAAAAATATGCTGACCCAAGACTCTTCTCTGTGGGCAGGCCCTGGTGTGGAACTGGTGTTTTCAGCACCAAGAGTCCCTCCTTGGTCTCCATGGTTAAAAACACACCCTTCAGAACTCATCACTCTCTGAAAGTGCCTCTCGCACAGTGTGGCCAGGAAGGTATTCCTAGGAAGAGGTCTTTATCCCAAACAGACTAGGTTAGAAGTAATAATCACTGAAAAACCTCACCTAGTTGGAAAAACTTAAGGACGACTTGTAATAATGTTTCTGTTGCTCGTTTACATGTGCAAACAATGATAGGATTACATCACAAAAAAATACACTCCAGGGTATGTAGGGTGACGACATGGCTAGCATGTTCTACTAAACAGCGTTCGAGGCATATGAACAAGTAGTGCTCTGTTGTGTCCTATGCAGCGTGGTCATTTGGCTGTTCTAATATCACATAGCCCACAGGTAGGAACAATACACTTTCAAACCTTGCCTTAGATGTTATTCTTTATCAAATTTATGTTTCGTTGCTGCCTGAATTAGAGGGATTATGGAAGGTTAGATAATTGCATATATTTAGAAAAGTATTTTGTGAAGCAAAAGTAGAAACCTAAGCTACTTTGCTGTGGTTCAGTTTAGGGACAATAAAAGGTGCAGGTTATAGTTTTGAGTTTGGCTCAGCATTTCTTAAGTGACAAATTTATTTTTGAGGCAATCTTGACCCCTCCACCACCATTATCTCACCAACTTATTTCAAGGCAACATTTTTTTTTTATTTTAATTGGGCTGCATTTCCTGTCATGCAACACTGATTTGAAAACCAGCAGAGGTAGAAGGATTTCCAGGAAGGTTTGTTTGTGTTTCCATGAAACCTTTTTCTGTGTGATCTAATTAAACCGCTATGGTAAATAAATTCTGACAAGAGTACTTGGCTTTCCTTATATAAAAATGAGCTGGAAGTCCATGCCAATTCTGGTTTATTAGCTCTGAGGACCCTGAGAGTCTTCAAGCAGCTGGAGTCTGTGGCCTTAAATAGACCTGTAAGTGGTTGGAGTTACGCCTCAGTCAGGTTAGAGCCTGAGAAGCTCAATGAGAGACTCTGCTTTCCCAAAGCAACTGCAGAGTACGTCCATCAACACAGCAGCCAGGGGTGACCGTGTCCCTCCAGCTCGAGAATGGACAAAGAGCCTTGCTGAAATCCCCTTGCCCTGTGAACATCCCAAATCACATCATTCTATCACCAACAGCCTCAGACGCTAACCAACACGCGAACAACAAAATGGTTTTCCTCTTCTCCTAAGGCTGGACCCAGGCAAACGTCCTAGTGAGGTGGCCCCTGCCAGTCTCGCTTGGCACCTCTTCTAGGGTCTGGCTCTGTTTCTATCCATGACCGGAAGCTGAAGCCCCTCCCAACAAAAGACGTCAGAGGACTTGAAAGAGCTCAAAGAATATCAATGGCTAAAATTGCCCACTAGAAGGGAACATTATTAACTAGGGAAGAAATCTCTAATGTGGGGATTTCAGGGTTGGATGCCAGGCTAGGGAAGATGATGGTTTTTACAGAGAGGCAAAGCTCTTTCATACAACTCCCTGAAGCCAATTTTATCTATATCCCATGATCAGGAGACAAAAACAGAGAGGGAATCAGTGAAGCTGTTGCACATTTATAGCACGATGTTTCAATTTAAATACCAGAGTAGCCTTAGTCTACCAAAATATGATTGTTCTGACTTGAAAAAGTAATCAGAAATAAAGCATTCTTGTTCCAAAGTAGAATTCAGTGTCATCTACTTTTTAACAATGGCCTAAAATAAATCTAAAGGGCCAGAATGTTGTTATTGTTTTCTTACATTAGCACAATTATATGACAATTATAAAAAGCAATAGAAACAAATTTATCAGTCTTTTTAATCCTCTGATCATACCAGTGACAAATAAGTGATATCATAAAAATTTCCCACTGACTACATATCAAATTCTTTCCAGCCTTCTTAGCCTCTAAAAGGACAGTCTTTACTTTCCCAAGGACTGGTCCATTCTAATAGTCACAAGATTTAATAGTCATAAAAGTCAATGCCAAATATATTCAGTATTCAAACACATGATAGATAAATGTCATCATCTCTCTATCAAAGAGTTCAGACAAGGAAAAAAAAGATGGCAGCATTCTTTCCATAATTCTCTCTCACACATGATTATTTCAAAGGAGACTTTTTAATGCAAGCACAGTTTTTTCCTGGAGACATTTTTAAAAGTCCAGGATCTGCTAGCTGAGCCAGGCCAGGGATGGCCATGCAGAAAGCCTCACCTATGATTCAAGGTCATAGGTGAGTTGCATGAAATCGTCACATTTCAAATCTGATTCAGATTATAAAACTAATCTTCCTTAAAGGGTTTCCTATGATAAATACATAGTCTTCCTTTTATAATAATTCCCACATCATTTACAAAATGTGTGTCTGAAGCATTTTGTACAACTCAATTTAGAACCATTTGAGAATTCCATTTCCAAGTCTCCATTTATGAGTACAGCTAGCTAAATCTGTAATCCATTTTAATGTGGTTGTCCAATACAGATACCATTTATTTTAGATTCTCTATCATTATGTAGCACCTGAATGACAAACATTATATGTCTAGACAATTTAGATGCAGGTCTGGCCTGCAAATATCAGAATGCTTTTTCTGAATTCATGAATATTATAATCTTTCCTGAATATTTTTCATTGTAAGTTTGAAATGTTATTAAAGTGTTGTGATTCCCATGAGAATCTGAATGTTACTATTGACTTTACATGTTTCGCAGAGATTTAACATTCCTAACACAGCACATTGACAATAGAAATGTTAGAGCTGAAATGAGTATTATGCTAATTTCTATAACTTCATGAAGATACGAAATAAACATGCCCGTTTGTCCTGTTTAAGGTTTCAGGCTCTGTATAACTATACTCCTAGGAATGAAGATGAGCTGGAACTCCGAGAAAGTGATGTCGTTGATGTGATGGAAAAGTGTGACGATGGATGGTTTGTGGGTATGTGCTCAGTTTTTCTCAGACACGTCTGGCTGTTTCATCATTTGTTTAAATTTGCTCACTTGCATGGGTCACTAGGAGAGTCAATCTCTTTTCAATTAATGGTGTACTATATATCCCAAGGTCACTGCATTTTAATAAAGTGTAGCATTTACTGCTGTGGGTATATGTGATTTTCTGCTTGTTTTATTTCAACCCAACTAGGAAATTTTCTTTAAATAGCACCAACTAGCAATGGCTGTGATGTCACAATAACAATTACAAAAACACCAGATGTTCCCAGGCGGGAAATACCTTTGCTCTGTTCGATGGAAAAATGTTAGCTGTCAACAGGGGCAACGTCATTTGATGGGGAGCAAGATGAAAAGGAGACTGACCCATTTGCTAGGACTGATGTAGCCCATCATGAAAGTCTAGGGATCCTTCTCCGCTTCAGTTAGCAGAAGAGAGACTTACCTTTGTTGCCGCTTCAAAGGCAAGCCCAGAGTTACCATCCTATAGACTGAAAGCTCTGTCATGGAGTACCTGCTTAACATCCGCCACTGCTCAACTGTCCAGTCCCCAGCACAAGAAGCGGGGGAGGGAGAGGAGCAAGGAGATGAAGAGGAGGAGGAGACAACTTGAGGTCTTCTAAGAAAATGTTAGTAGACAAAAGTATACACCCAGATGCAAAGGAAAGAGGTGACAAGGAAAAGTGTAGGGAGGGCTGGAGAGAATTAAGAAGATCTGGGTTCCATTCTCAGCACCCACATGGTGGCTATTAACTGTCTATAACTGCAGTTTCAGAGGCATCTGATACCCGTTCTGGTCTCCATACGTACTGTGTACATGTGGAGCAATAGACATACATTCAGGCAAAAATACCCATACACATAAAATCTTTTTAAAAATAAAAGTGTGAGGATGAAATCTTTCTCTAGACTAGTCCAGCAGTGGCGAGCTAATGAAAGAACTGAGGTCACACGGGCAGATGCATGCCTTAGATTCTGTTATTTCTATTAATCCCCATCTACAAAAAGAGAAGTGGTATACATACATGATTTGTAGGGGTTGTAAACAAGCCAATAAATTACAGAATGTTAATGAGAAATGAAATTTTAGAGGCCCTACCCAATCTGCTATGATAAAATACAAAATAATTTATTGTAAAGACTTTATAGAAAATATCCGAAGAATTGTGGCATATGAAACCAAAGAGGACCATAAGAATAGCCATGCATGCCCTTGGTTTAACTGCCCTTGTTAGACATCATCCTCAATGGTTGAGCTCCGTTGAGCTCCATTCCACATACCCACACCAAGTAGTAGCCAATCTTCTACTTTTTTTAAAATTTAGTGATTTATTTTTAATTTCTCAGAAGTCTCTGTTTAGTTAAGAAGTGTGACTGCTTTTTTAGTGAGTGAGGTAGCACTGAGCATGAGATTGTAATACTTGTGATATTGGCTGTGTCCCCTCTAGTGGCCATGTGACACCACAGAGGAGGCCTCCTGCTCCTGAACCAACCCTTACTCCTGTGTGTATTCCTTACTCAGTCATCTTATCCCACTGCAAGCCTCAGAGCTATCTTTTAGTCCTTGTTTGGCATCGTGGTGACCTGAGTCCTAGTGCCCAGCTTTCTACGCAGTTGTCTGTCTCTCTAGATTGGGATACTGGGATTCTCCATTTAGCTCAATGTGATGGAAATCTATCATGTATGCAAATGCAACAATAACAACATCAGGCAAGACAATTAAACTGCCGGCTTTCTCTTTTAATTGTCCTAAAGTGAGTTTTCTTTATTCCTTCCCATACTATTTAGGGCTTGCTCTCTCAGTGAACCCTTGTAGTTGGAGAGTCTTCAAGCAGACGTAGTACCTGACATTTCATTGCTGTTACACACCTTTTCATTTATTGCCTCTGTTTTCAGGAACTTCAAGAAGAACCAAATTCTTTGGTACTTTTCCCGGGAACTACGTCAAGAGGCTGTGAATCACCTCCCTCCTTATTTACTCCACATGTCAGCAACACATCTGCGTAACTCACCTTGGAACATCCTGTCGCTGCCATGCCTTATGGTTTCCCATAGGCCATCACCATCTCCACCTGCTGCCACCAAATCACCAGCAGTGACTGCCGCTGTGAGCCTTGGGGAGGCTGGGAGCCTTAGGGAAATGTGGCAAACTTACACCCACATAAATGCCGTTTCCTGCTTTCTGTCCTGAACTTTGAAACGTTTGTGTGTGGAATCAGAATGGAAGTCATCATACTCAAAAAGAGTGGAATAGTTAAGGCAGAAAGAAAGAAAAGAAAAAAAGAAAGAAAAGAAAAGAAAGAAAGAAAGAAAGAAAGAAAGAAAGAAAGAAAGAAAGAAAGAAAGAAAGAAAGAAAGAGAAGAGAAGAGAAGAGACTCCAGGAGGCTGTCTGGTCTCATGGCTGTACGTCCACCTCTCTGGAAGGTGTTCTGGCCTCAGGAAGCCAGTTTTCTGAAATGCTGTGGTTTGCATTTTCACTCTCAGCTTGGCAGTATATTTTCCTTTCACAAGTTTGCCTAGTGCCCTGGGTTTACACTATATGACAACTATGCTTCAGCTCTTGTTTGCCTGCACTTGCTATATATTGTTTTATGCACAGTGATTATAAAATCTAGAGTGAGTAGGAAAGTTAATAGGGATGGTTGTGATTTTTGTTGATTGCATTAAGTTTTCACCTAGGAAAACTAGGTCTTTCCTGCCCATTTTTTTGTGTACTTACTAGAAGTGCAAACAGTGAGTGATTAAGAGCCATTGGTCACTACTATGACTATCATGAAGGTTTAGCCACACCGCAGGAAAAATCGTGTTGTAAATTTGCATTGCTGTTTTATATTAAAATGTAATCATCAGCACCATGAACAGTGAGCTCTTAGTGTTTTATTTATCTGTTAAAACTTAAAAGCAGTGTTAGTAAGAGAGGCAAAGAGATGAAAGTAATACCCATAGGTAAGTTTCACTGTGTGTACACTTACACATTCAAGGTTGTATAAGGACATAAAAATCATATGCTATGTTGTACATTTTATGGAAATGTAAAAGAATCCCACATGATTTTATAGAGTACTTCAGGAGCACCCTGAGTGTTAAGGCTGGCTTTAGCAAGGACAATGATCAATACAATTATTTTTACTACAATAATTATTTTTCTTCTATGGAACCCAGAATCCTGACTCCATTTGCAGACAGGAATATATATAATATATATGTTGAGCCTGATTTTTCTGGTGTGTGTAAAATACTTCCTAGAAATAATGAATTAGGCCCTTTTAGAAACAATGATTAACTCATTCAGGTTGCATTTCCTGCCCCCAAACAGTTCTATAACATGATACCAAACCTGAAAGACTGAACAGATTCACAGTGCCTGTGTTCCACATACCCTGAGACTTACCTTTGTATTTTGAATGAATTTGCATAAGACCTGTTCGTCTTTGAATCTTTAGCACCTTATAGACAAAACTTTTTATGGCTTTCCTCCCATGGGCAATGCTTGATCTCATACAACATGTAGACTCTAGCATTTTGTACATATGTTTGTTCTTTTTGTACAGACTATTTACTTGTTCAGAAAACAGGGGGATTTCCCAATTGGATCTTTATCCTGCACTTACACTGAGTTTAAACTCTTCCAGCAGATCACCCTTTATGATATCTTCACAGGTCACAGGCTAGCATGAATCTGGAAGCTAGCATCTACACAAAATTCTATGAATTGAAAAGATCTTTGTAGCCAATCTGAAATGCACATAAATATTGCTTACAAAGGAACGTCATTTAAGGGGTGGGGGGAATACCTTTGAGAAAGCCACTTTACTATCCAGTTCACAACCAACTTTATATTAGATAAACTAAACTTGGGATTGGAAATCAGCCAGCCACATGCAGCTGAATGAATACTACTTTTTCACACCGTTTATGAAAACAAATCTTCAACTCTGTTGCCTGTCATATTTAAGAAAATTTGCTGTTTCTACTCTCTGTATCTGATTTTAAAAGGAAAAGAAAATTATTCAGACCTGGCTTTCAGGTCATTGACTTTGAATTCTTACAAGCAAAGGTCATTGTGTTTTTCTTGAGTAGATAACCTAATAAATTTTGCTTGAAAGTACTTCCACTTTTCTTTGGCATTTATGTAAACTCTGTGTTTTATTCTAAGGTATTAGTTAAAAATAATTCGAAACATTTGCTCTATGTTCTCTTGACACACGAATGGAGAAATGCATGTTTGCATCAACTCGGAGGGGAATTTTAAAAACCTACCACCAAAGCCCACTTGCTAAATCCTCTTTTCTTAAATATTGCTCCCCAGCCAAAGTGACACATCTCAAAATATCCCTGCCTCAAGCTTGGCTATTTTCCAAGAAGACGTTAGTCACAAACATTGTAAGCTATGAGCACCTGTCTTGGAACTCTTAAATGCTCTCCTAAAGAACGTCACCATCATTGGTCTCTGAGTGAATTTCAGAACTCCTGCGGCAGAGGGATCGTTCTTTTCTGTCACAGAAACAACAACGAGTTGCCACTAGGACTTGGGTTCTTTCCACTATTATCTTAGTCTCTTCTTCATCCATATGTTTCAACCCACATCCATATCCGTCAAATATTCAGCATCGTGGTCCTCTCACGGTCCTCAGTTTGTGAACAAGTCTTGCTGCTTCAACAACTACTCGGGTCTCCTCTGTTCCACTGGGTATTTCCTAACTATCTCTAGCTCTCCACTGAGATGTGCTGCCTTGTGGGAAGAACACTCCTCACAGAATTCTACAATCCAGTTTTCACCTCAGCGCTGGTCAGTCATTTCAGTCTACACATCTGAATCTGCCCATCCCGGTCACTGGGAGGCTAGCAGGAAGGGATGCTGATCTTTATGTACCAAATGGTAAGTCCTGATTTAGCTGCATCGTCACTGGAGACAGGCTGGTCTTTTTCTCACTTGAGCAAAAGCCGGGAAAATCTGTTTAAGTGGCCCTCTGCTTTCCTATCTATTTATTGCTTGATTATCTCTTTGTAGGTGGTCAGTTTGTGTGGCCTGATAATTTCTCCCCACTCTTTTCCAGATTTTGGCCATAAAAGAGGATATTCTTTGGAGAATCATCTAGTTATAAAAGATTAAGTACTCTGACAACATCTCAGAGTCCATTCATTTAAAGAATTATTTCTGCCTCCTCTCCAGATGGCAACTCTTTAAGAATTGTGTGGTGAGATATTGTGTACCCTAGTAAACTTGCCTGAGGATCAGAGGACAGAGCCAGCCACTAGATTAGACATAGAGGTCAGGCAGTGTTAGCACACACCTTTAATCCCAGCACTTGAGATCTCATTCCTTTGCTTGGGAAGCACACAGGCCTTTAATCCCAGGAAGTAATATGGCAGGGCAGAAAAAGGTATATAAGGCATGAGGAAACAGGAACTCACTCTCTTAGGCTGAAGACTTCATAGAGGTAAGAACAGTGGCTGGCTGTTCTTCTCTGATCCTCAGGGAAGTTTATTAGGTTACATAATATATCACCACAGAATTGCTTATCAATTATGTTTTCAAATCATTTACTCCTCACTAATAGGGTCAGAGCACAAGTAGATATTGGCCTTAGAAATAAAATGTCCCATGGTAGGGATTTGTTTATGGAACAAATTCATTATTTGCTTATAGAATAAATTCAGTCTGCTCTCTGGTATTGGATATCTTACCAGCTAAGTCTGCTTTGTACAGAGAACAGGGGCCATGAGTTTGATGATAGGATCCCTAACTTTGAACTTTAATTAAATGAGATGTTATTCCCTGCCAATTCCTTTACTTCCATTTTATGTTATATTAGAAGAATATTGTACATCATCTTTATGCTCAGATTCGTACTTTCATCAATGAAAACTGGCAGAAATGTGTTTCCTCTTTGAAATGTAAATCCGTGCATGGTATCTCAGTTTTTCCTCTCGTCCCACTACTGAAACACTTACTCCCTGTCCCTTTACAGAAATTAGCTTGTGAAAATTTGTGATGGATGCGACTTGTCAGCCACACGTCTGGAAAGTGACCAGAGAGAAAAGAACGTTAAGTGGCTGCCACACACCAAGCCTTTCTTACCCGTGTTCTATGTCTTTATCCTTGCAGTGAAACTAGGAGGAAGTCTGTGTGGTACCCTCTCCACGGATGAGGAAGAGAGCTGCAGGAGGCTGGGTGGCTTCTCGTTATGTGTGACGTGTGGGAGCATGTGGTGGGAGTCGGATTCAGGGCCTGATGTATCTCTCTCCCAAGCCTGCATGCCGCCTTCTGTATCACCCAAACTTGGTGACAAGCACATCACTGATCAAACTGTGCGGTCAGAATTAACTATCTTCATTCATCCACTCTTCCCCCTTCACCAGTCACAGACACTCGGCTATAGCATTTTATGATGTACATGTGACGAGAAAGAATATGAGCCCAATGCAGCACTGAAGTATCTCCCTGAGGGAAGCTCACTCAGGTTTCTAAGAGTACACAGTATCTGTGTCTGTGAGTTCTGGTTCACTGAGGCTCTGGAGGCCACAGCCTGTGAGCCAGCTTAGCAGCCAATGGTGTTTCAGGGAAGTGTTTTGTATTCAAGCCACTTGGAGACCAGCAAGCCCAACATGCTCTAGGAACACAGAGTACTCACTGGACAGCTTTTAAATATACACGGTCCCAGGATGCACTAGCCATTCTCTGCTGGGTGACTCTCTCTGGGGCTCAGAGCCTTAGCTCACTGCTAAATTCAGCCCCACGGGAGCTCAGGAAAGTTCCATCTGAGCTCATACACATACATATATCTTGACCCATAAAACTTGGAGCACAAGACAGAAATCAGCCTAGCAAATCTTCACCTGTTCCTTTGGGGTTTCTTGTTTCATCCTTGCCCCTAAAATATGATGGGTGACTCAGTCATCCTTGTGTCTTCTAAAAATAAATGCCATTTCAGTCAAACTCTTGTTACTATTAACACCCGTAGACAGGTGCCAAGTCTTGCATTATATTGCAGAGAGCTTGAGAATGACTCCTTAAAGCATTTTTAATTTTTTAAGTTTAACAATCATTAGACATCTATTGTACAAAAAACAGAAATGTGCAAAAGAAGGAAACACTATAAATTCCACTTGAGTGAGTGTTATGCTTTGAAACATATCTCTCCAGTGTGTGTGTGTGTGTGTGTGTGTGTGTGTGTGTGTGTGTGTGTGTGAGAGAGAGAGAGAGAGAGAGAGAGAGAGAGAGAGAGAGAGAGAGAGAGAGAGAGAGAGAGAGAGCATGGACATCTAGTGTGCTTACATGTATGTGCAGACAGGCTGAGATCACACTAAATACACTCTTTTATATTCTACTACTATCCTTGAGTAGGACTCTAGAGTCAATTGGTTAAGTGAACTGGACATTAACAAAGCCTTTAAAGAAAAGAAGGAAAAGTCAGTTTTAATCCCCAGGACTCATGAAACTGCAATCCACTCAAATTCCCAAGGCCAAGAATTGATCAGTTATAACTAGATATAAAACACAATGGAATCTAAAGACTTTATCAAGGAAGGGAAGGAAAGATGAGGGAAAAGAATATACTACTTGTCATCCACTTATACACAGTAGGTCTCTTTCCAGCTAAGTGGTGGTTAAAGGAAGATATTAAGTTGATAAATGTGGAAACTGCAGAATAGTTGGGTGGAACAGTCAATCCATCCTGGAAGGAACAAAGGGCCCAAGTTCTGAATCAACACTGCCAGAACAGATAACAACTTACTTTGGGAAAAAAAATAACATACCATAGAAAAGTCAGAAGTAAAATGCTGTGATGTGTTCCCGTGGCTCATCTCACTTGGAAGATTTTGTCCCTCCATTGGGACATTTGGCAAGGTAGGGAGACATCTGTGATGACCAAAATGGGAATGCTCTTATCATTCGTGTGTGTGTGTGTGTGTGTGTGTGTGTGTGTGTGTGTGTGTGTGTGTGTGTAGAGACCGAGGCTGCTGATAACTTTCCACAAGGCCGAGGATGCTGACAATATCCCACAATGCACAGAAAGGCTTCTACAATAATCATCATCCAGCTAACTATCTCCACTGTTGAGGATCAGAAATTCTGCCCTAGAGTAACTCCGATGTTTAAGAGAGATTTGTATTATAAATCATACTTGGCAAGGTTATTTTAATCCTGAATTAGCGAGTGAATAGCTGTAACCGTAATGGTTACTATCTTCTGCCCAATGACTGACAGACCCAGGTCCTCTGGGAGAAAACAGCCATCTTCCCATACTCTGGAGGTGAGGCTGAAATACAGTCAGGAAAGAGAAGGTAAGTGAGGAGACATGTCGAAATGGGAACCAAATGATGTCTGCAGGCAAACATTCATCTCTGCAAAGTGTCTTAGAGGAGAGCCAAGTCCAAGGTCAAAGCGCCAGCAGATTTGATGCGTGAGAGGGCACCCTCCCTCATAGATGGCCATCTTCGTTCTGTGTCCTCTCTTGGAAGGAAAAAGAAGCTCTCTGTTCCCCTTTTATTAGATACCAATGTCGTTCCTAATACCTCCACTCCCATTATCCACCCAAGTCCAAAAGTCCCCGTTCCCATATAACATCATAGTGGGAGTTTAATGCTTGAATCTGATGGATGGGCATTCCGTCTACTGCACCAAGCTTCACTTTACACACGCGTCTTCCATGGCAATGCCCTCAGTGAGAACCACACCTATTTCTAAGTCACAATTGCATAGCTAAGAAAAGACATACTGAGCATACCAAGGGCTACGGAGATGACTCGGTGGGCAAACGGATTGTGGGCCCAAAGAAGAAGACCTGAGTTCGGATCTCCAGCGTCCATGAGGCAGCAAGTTGGGGAGGCAGGTTCCCTGGAACTCATGCAGCCTAGCCAACTGGTGAGCTCTAGACTCCAGGTTCAGTGAGAGATTCTCAAAAGAGAGGGAGGGAGGAGGAGAGAGAGGGAGGGAAGGAGGGAGGGAGGGAGGGAGGGAGGGAGGAAGGAAGGAAGGAAGGAAGGAAGGAAGGAAGGAAGGAAGGAAGGAAGGAAAAATATGAAGTAAAGAATAAAGAAAACTAAAGAATGACTGAGGAAGAAGACACCTGAGTGTCTAAACCAAGAGAACACACGAGTACATGTACACGTGTGTGCATACACACACACACACTAATTAAAGGGTTGTGTGCTGAAGAGGCAAAGCAGCAGCAGGAAATGGGTACCTTGAGGTCTTAATACTACAGATTGTTTCAGGTTCTCTAGTCAGCCCCTAGTCCCATGAGACCAGACTATTTGATCTCCTTGGTTTCAGCTTGTGTTCTCGATCATTCACTTACAAAATGAACTCAGATGAACATTCAGAAAGGCCTCAAGAGGGGATTATCAGCACTCACAATTTCCATTCTGCAAAGAACAGAGGACGGCACTGAAACATTGGATCATCAAGGAATGATCCCATTCATGAGTGTGACTTTGAGCACACGTGCCGTGCCTGTTACACATGAAGCACTAAAGTGACATAAAACATCACAAGTAATTGCAAATATTGTACACAAGTATTCCATTGGATAATTGTAAAATGTTGGTATTCCTTACCAATGTGAGAACATAGATAAGGTCATGAGGAACTATAAAGAAGTTAGATAGACGCTCATCCTAGAAACATTGACCAATTGGAGAAAATAGCAAGGAATTTTATATTTATATGTGTTGTATATAAATATACTATTGCTGGCTGGCTAGTCTTTAATCATATAAGGGAAATTAATTGGTCTCAGGATTAGATGGGGATAAATATTCAGAGTTTTGGGGTGTCTATGAAACACCGTTAATGGACAGCACCTGGTTCTACCATCACCATCCAAACACATTAGTCTAGATTTGAAACAATACCATTGCTTTTTTTTAACAGATGAACTTTCATACAAAGAATGGATAACTAAGACCAAAATTCCACTAAAACTTGGCATTCAGGGCTCTCTCTCTGCCTTGACAATTCCTGGCTGAATGCCACTGGCATCTCAGCTAAGTGCTGAGTCTCAAAAGTGTAGGCACAATAAAACATAACTTTTTTCCATAATTACAAAGATAATTCTCATCCTGATGACTCAGCATCAATAAAGCATGTGTAATTCAAAATGAAAGGAAGTACACATAAATGCCAATCTATTCAGAATGTGCCATGTCCTTACAGGTCACGCTGGGGACATGAGAATTTCTTACTTTTTTTTTTTTTAACAATAAAGCCCTCCACTAACTGCTCCTATAGAAACTTATCTGTTAGAAATTTATCAGAGTTGCTGATAGCATAAATTTCCCCTAGAATTATTGGCATTTTCTCCTAATCCTTTAGCAAATGAGTGGGAACTGGCAAGGTCATCTTTGCCCTATTCTTTAGGAACACACTGGTACCATTTGGTCAAATTTGTAATTAGGTTCCTAAAATATTTTTTCTCTCTTTCTACCAAGCTTTCCCTTTTTCTGCTTACTAATGGCTAAGTCTCACAATGTTTAAGAATTCTCAGTCAGTGCTATCCAGAACTTCTGGCCACCCAACACACACACACACACACACACACACACACACACACACACACACACATTTTAAGCCTTTGGTCAGCTGTCAGCTGATATGGCAGAAAGCTTAACAGACATCTGCTCATGCATTCATGAGTATGGTATTTCCTTCAGTGTCAAAGATAAATTGCTAGACAGCTGTATTGACAACCACGCATACTTTCCTGACACAGATGATACATAGATGAGATGGCCTATTTTCTAAATGGAATCATGGACAATCTTCTGACTTCAGGAGCCACAGTTTTTCCCCTCAGGACACATCTTAAAACAGCAACAAGGGAATCCTCATACAAGCTTCAAATACAAACATGTCAAAGCCTCTTTTTTCATGGCTGTGTAAGTACTCACAATTATGTATAATTCGAAGATTGTCCCAGAATTCATCACTTACACAATTCTATTTTAAATTCAAAGAATTTTTAAAAGGGAAAGACTATGAATTTCTAACTTTATCAATATAACTCCTCTGAACCCCGTGAAAAGAAAAATTTTCAAACCTGGGCTCACTTTCTTTTTAACTGGCGAGAGTGTCAGTTGGCTTGTATAATGGGTAAAATAAAGATAATATCACACAATGTTCATCTGAGAGTAGAGGAGATAAAACACACAACCAACGCCACACACAGTTGGCACAGAAAGGCTTAGATCCTTATCTTTCCTTTTGAAGTTACCACGTTGGCTGTTAGATCCTCTTGGCTCACTGACCAGCTTAATCAGGCTGGCAGATTGGAAAGGGGGATTAGAATATGGCCTTCAAGATGCCGCAAGCCAAAGAGAGATTTTTAAACAAGATATTGTAGGGAGAAAAAATACTGCATTTTTTTTTTTACAGTAAACCAATCAGTTCTTAAGAAAGAAGGAGCGTTAAAACAGAATTCAAACGTAGAGGAAAAATTAAAAAGCGATTTAAATATTGTTCTATTGGCCAGTATCCTATTTTGATAGTTGCCCCACAGAGAGCTGGTCCATAAGAGGCTGAGGAAGGCTGAGGGGTGATGGAAACCAATAACCTCCCTTATGGAGCCCTGTGTCCTGCCCTCATGTGAACTGTGACATTGAGACAGTTGTTAGCATATTCATATGTAGATCCTCACATGAAGTGAAGAAAACGAAATCATCTGATTTCTCTTCTAAACTGTCTATGAACTCTTAGAAATATTTCATGGAAAACCAATACTAGCAGATTAAGAGAAATATATAACAGCTGACTCCAAGGACAGAAACCCCTGCATCAGAACTAGTGGCCAGAAGTGGATGTGGTGGCACACGTCTACAGTCCCGACACCCGTGAGGTGGGGACAGGGGATGGTTAGCTCAAAGCAAGCTTGGGCTACACTGTAAGTCCTATCTCAAAAGAAAGAAATTAAGGGAGGAAGGGAGGGGGAACCAGAGGCCAGACTGCAATCTTAGATGCCTGTATAGGCTGGACTGATCCAGTAGAAGCAACAAATGCATGAAGAAACAATTTTTAAAAACAAAAAGGAAGACTAAGGAAGTACAAACTGCTAAGTATTGGAATAATTATCCAGACTTGGGTACAAAAAGGGAAATAAATTAGTTTTTCACCTAGCAAACTGGCAGATAGGAAAAAATATGTCTTTATACCATGTTTACAGGAATGGAAATGGATAAAATACAAGGAACAAAAATTTTCCAATTAATAAGAAAAAATTTAAAGTATTATATATCTATTGGCCTATGTATTTATTGAAAGGTAGCTATTATATCTTCACATTTCAATTATAAGTTTTATGTTTTTATTTTTTTCTACTATTACATACTTATTTTTATAGCCTAACTACCAAAAATAAACTGATTATTAGTAGATATTTTGATATTATTTCTATATATAATGTCAGTGGAATACTATGTTAACATTTAAAAATAGAGTCATAGGAAGGTTATGATGTGTAAAGATATTCTCAATACATTGTTAAGTCAAAATTTACAAATAATACGTCCTGTTTTTATAAGGAAGAATGCAGGTTTACCTATGTGCATGTGCACAGAGAACATGAAGGTGTGTATGTGTTGTGTGTACATACATTCTCCTAGACTGTATTACCCATGAAACATGCAATTTCACAAATCAAAAACAGTAAAATACCAGTAATTTCATAGGTTACAACTGAGTAAATGAATATATACACATTGGGGAAAAAAGACCAAAATTTCACTAAAATGAGGGCTTTTGTGATAAGACTATGATTATATCCTCAGTGATCAAATTACGTTTATAATTTTAAGTTTTTATAATTAAGACACACTTTAATATAAAAAAATTGTAGTAAAGTATCTTTGTATATAAGCCCTAAAAGCCTAAAATACATAATTTCTTAATTACTCTGGCTTTCAGAAGTTATATACAACAAATATGTATATATAACAGAAATACATATGATGAATATATATACAAAATCAAAATTTTAGTGCAATCTAAAGATTTTACTATTCATTCTAAATTAAATTTCTTATTAATTTAGAAAAATTGTTTCCTTGTGCCTATTTTCAGCTTTTTTCACCTTATAAATTCTTCCTTCAAAAATACTCATGTTGTAAATATCAATCCTTTGGAGTTTATCATTTTTCTTAAGTTGTATATTTTGATTAAAGGATATTATACTGTAAGGATTTTTATTCATTGAACTAATTTCAATATAAGCTCCTGTTTCTCTCTAGTAATTACATGCTGATATTTACCTTGCTTAAGAAAGAAAGAAAGAAAAGAAAGAAAGAAAGAAAGAAAGAAAGAAAGAAAGAAAGAAAGAAAGAAGGAAGGAAGGAAGGAAGGAAGGAAGGAAGGAAGGAAGGAAGGAAGGAAGAAAGAAAGAAAGAAAGAAAGAAAGAAAGAAAGAAAGAAAGAAAGAAAGAATCACTGAACAAAATACAAATGCCTAGTCTTCCCTAGGAGGGACACTTTCCTCCTATACTTCTTCCTAATATAGTTTCAGCCTAAAGTGCATGTGGCAAATTAGCATCCTCATGTGGTGGGGAGGCCTGGGCCTTTGGTTCTGATGTCCTCTATCTTCTCTCTCTCCAGGGCTGTGTCCCTCGTTTCCTGGCCTTCAATGCCAAAATGTGAGAGAGTAGCTGGTAGTCTGCTTATCCCTCCTGCTGACGCAGCCTTATGCTAGCTACTATAGTCTGCAGACTTGCATATCTGCAGATCCTCCAGTCCTGGCCTGGGACTTCTGTGCAGGAACCTCACCTAGCCATGTGGTCAGCCTTGTACTTCTCAGTTCTGCATCATTAGCATGTGAAGATTTGGGGCAGCATAGAACACTAAGCCCCAGAGTCCCTTGGCCACCAGGGCTCAGCTCTCTTGATATGACAGAAGTCTGGATTGCTACCTTAAGCACCTTGAACAGATCTCTCTCTCTCTCTCTCTCTCTCTCTCTCTCTCTCTCTCTCTCTCTCTCTCTCTCTCTCTCTCTCTCTTCCTCAGGAGAGAAGATAACTGGCTTCTTTGCTCCTTCTGCTGTTCCAAACCACCAGGCAGATGTGCAGGTATTTTGTAGTGTTGGGGGCAGAGGGGAGGGTGGTTAAAAAAAAAAAAAAAAACTCTCTGAAAAGTGCTCAGTGCTTAATTTGACAAAGATATAAGAATCCTTGCTCAAAGTGATAACCTACATCATTCTTTCCTAAAATTGTCCAAATTAATTTTAAATATTTCTTTGGTCTATCCTTGCAATTTTCTCCTATTAAAATTATGTTTCACAGGATGATTGATGATGATAGAAAAATCAAGTTTTTGACTCATTAAAAAATATGGAACCTTGTGTCCATTCGAAAGTTATTTAAGAAAAAAAAAATGGAAGAGTCATCCAAAATACGTTATCTTGCAAAAACAGGAGAGAGCAGAAGATGGAGAATGCTGCTTTGAACCAAAAGCCAAAGGACTCTGAAAACTCACAAAGTGGGTTAAGAAAAGCCAGTACAAAATAAAGAGAAAACTCAAGATGTGAATGGAAGCATCTTGTGTATCTTTACTTGTAAACTGTGTGTCTCTCTACATACTTGAGTGCTTCAGAGAGGGCCATCCTGAGCCAAGCAGGCTCCCGGTCATTGACACAAAACTTTTAGAAGAGTAAGATAAATAACAAAAACACCAGCGTCCAGATTTCATTTTGCACCAACTTGTTTGAGAAAGAACCTCAGGCAGCCAACAGAGTTCTAATTGGTGAGGGATCAAAAAGCTTAAAAGAAAAAAAAACCAGTCTTTACAAAAGACATTTAATAATCATAAACTTCCAGGCTTACAAAGGCAGAATAGAATTAAAAGGGGATATTTTGGAAATGATGGTTTTTTTTTTTTTCAAATAACAATCTTGGGTGCATAAAGAAGCAAGCCATGATTAACCCAGAGTTCAACAGGGTGAGGGTCAGAAGATTGCTTTACCATGGCGTCTCTAGAGCATGGAAGGAGCAAGATAGCCCAGCAAGGAACCAAGAGCCGTAAGGGTGCAGATGCAGAAGATGGTAGACTAAATCGCCACAGCTGTTGGGGGACCCACTGTGAGAGATGTCAGCAGGGTGAGCTGAGCAAGGCTTGGCCACTGGTTGGCTCCAGGGCTGGAAGTAAATGGTGATTGTGAGGCCTAAGGTAGGCCGAATGCAGGAATAATGAAAAAGAAACATATTCCACCTTGCTTTTAATACAAAACGTCAGCCATTCATTCCCACACATAAGTTTTCTCTTCCGAGAGTATAAGGATCTGGGACTGGAAACATGATTCAGTAATTAAGAGCACTGGCTGCTCATCCAGAGGACCCAGGTTCAATTGCCAGCATCCACATGGCAGCTCACAACTGTCTGTAACTCCAGTTCCAGAACCATGCCCCTCACTGGTCTCCATGGACACTGCATACACACATAAGCAGGGAAAACACTCATCTACATCAAATAAAAATAAATAGATCTTTAAAATTACAAAGACCTAGATGGAAAAAAATGTAATTTTAAAATTTGTAATGATTCAGTATATTCAATGGTATTAAGAAATACAATGTCTGGTAGTCTGAATGTAATTGGCCCCCATAATCTCATAGGGAGTGACACTATTAGGAGGTGTGGCTTTGTTGGAGTAGGTGTGGCCTTGTTGGAGAAAGTGTGTCACTGTGGGAAAAGGCTTTGAGGCTTCCTATGCTCAGGATACTGCCCAGTGTGACAGTCAATTTCCTGTTGCCAGCAAGATGTAGGACTCTCAGCTCCAGCACCACACCTGCCTGAATGCCACCATGCTCCCCGCCATGATGATAATGGACTGAATCTCTGAAACTGTAAGCAAGCCACCCTAATTAAATGTTTTCTTTATAAGAGTTGCCATGGTCATGATGTCTCTTCACAACAGTAAAAACCCTAAGACACAATGGGTATGTTTTTAAGAAGCATTCTGATAGAATATCAGAAGTGTATCTGCATTTACACACATGATCTCACATTGCCATCCACAACCTGCACACTTCCATTTTAGCATAAGGATTTGTTTTCTACATATGTAGTAGCTGAGTTGAACTCGGATGTTGGCTTGTTGTTTGAGTAGAAATAATGTAAATGGAATCATGGACTTTTATCTGACATGCTACAACTCTGGGCTAGTTGGAAAAATCATGGCTTGATTAGCAACCGTCAGACATAGTGGACTTCACTCATCTCGCTTTTCAGATTTGCAGAGGAAATCTTGGCTTCCCTGTTTCCTTTACCCAATCTAATTATCGTGTTTCTACAGAGATACAAGTCACAGGCCAGATCACTTTAAAGTATCCAGGCCCACACATCTGTGCAATCACTGCCGTTATCTAATTCTAAAACACTTTTATCACCCCCAAAAGAAATTTCCAAACCCATTAGCAGCCGCTCCCACTTCCGTTCCATACAGCCCCTGATAAACATTAATCTACTTTGTCTCCGTGGATTTCCTGCTCTAGATGCTTAGACAAATGTAAACATAACTCTGTGGCAACCCACTGAACTCCCCCTCTGAACTTCCATTCAGCACGGCAGCAGCATAAGTGTAGCTCACATTTAGCAACCATTATTTCCTCAGATTTTTCCAGTCTACAGATGACTTGGTTCTGGTAAACACACACTAAGCTTAAAGTTCACTCACGGGTACTCACTTCGTCCTTCTCAAGTTCATCTAGGCACAAGGGGCACCGAGATGATGGTGTGATGATACAAGGTGAGATGGCATCTCTTCTACCCTCTGCAGCAGCATGGGTTGACAACTCCGGTCTCTGGATCGGTGCCCCTGAGGTACAACTGATCCTGAATGATCTTGGCCAATGATGGTGTCTCATGTCTGAGCCCTACACTACCTCCATCACTAAGGTTGTGGCTCTCTACTCTAGTCAAGTCCAGGCCCTGCCATATCATGATCTCTCTGCACAGCATATGTGTGGAAGCCACAGGACAAATTGGGGAAGTCTTTCTCTATTTTCACTTTTACATGAGCCTTAGGGATCAAACTCAGGCTGTATGGCTTGCCTGAAAAGTACTTCACCTACTGAGCCATTAATGGCCCTCTAAGTATTTTTATATAATTAAAAGTTTGCTGTTTTAAAATAATAATGTGCACATTTTATAAAAACAATCAGATGGAAAAAGTATATAAAATGAAAACTAAGTCTGTAGTCAGCCTCAGTTTTAGTTCCTTCTATGTGGATATTTACATTACTCCCAGAATTATTCTCTCCCAGCTGCTTTATGCACAGTATGTGGGGCAAGCTGGAAAAAAAGAAATGTATAATAGGAGTTTTTAAGGGAAAAAGAACCAATTACAAAGAAACACATGTGTGAATTCAACTGTCAGCAGATGGAAAGGCAAGTCAAAGCCTTGTCAACCATGCTGTGGGTTCCACCTTGAAGGCACCAACAACTACCCTGCTGCTTCTTCAGCTTCTATTACGGGTCTGTCAAATCTGTCCTGTAGGAACTTATGCGTGACGGGTTGGTCCTGATGGCCACCATTTACTTATATATCATTTCCAACATAGCTCCACACCCAGAATAAATAACCAACCCATGTACCTCCAGTTTGCTTGGGGAAATGTGATGTGGCACAGTTCTAAAGTGGGAGGCTCAGATTTTTGTGTTGTAGGCTGTTCTGAAAAAAAAAAGTTATTGGGCCGACAAGACAGCACAGTGGGTAGAGAGGCTTGCCACCAAAACTGATGACCTGAATCCACTCTCCAGGACATCTGCGGGAGGACAAAACCAACTCCCGTACCTTGTCCTCTGGCCATACACAAATATAATTAAGGGTTTTTAATTAGGAACATTTTTCATGTTCTTTTCCATCACAGTTCCATGTGCCTCCTTCCAAGTTATTCAAGGGTTCTACACACAAAACATTGATTAAGGTTTGTAGGAAGAGAGATGATCAAAGCAGTCTCTTCTACTGAGTCTATGAAAATGTCTTAACAGCGCAGGGAGTCTCTCTGGAGATGGAATTCCTGCTGGTAAAAGTGAAGAACAAGGGGGCCAGGTGTGGTGGTGCATGTCTGTATCCCCAGGACTCAGAAGACACAGGCATGGGAGGCGAAGACAGGAGATCCCAAGAGCTAAGGGACAAGTTTCCTGTTCAATGAGTGATTCTGTCTCAAGGCAAGGAGGCAGACAGTGATAAAGACACAAAACACCCCACTCTGATCTCCATGTACACATGAGCATGCACCACAGATCTCACACACACACACACACACACACACACACACACACACACACACACACACGACAGCAGATGCAAAAAGATTTTGACTTTGGGGCCATCCTGGACTACACAGCAAGAGCCTGCCTCACAACCAAACAACAAAATAGCAGAGAAATTGTCTGGTTTTGGATACTGGTTGCATACTCATAGAAGCAACTGAGAGCACCACTTGTGAGCAACGGTTCTAAATCAAAATGTCTGGATCTAGAACAGTGTTTACCCTGTTGGCCTTTATTTTGTTGGAATTCAAGATACTAAGAGGACCTCCATGTTAGGTCTACATAAGTCCTGAATGAGTTGACAGAATGTCTGGCATCCAGCTGATAGCCCCTGTTCCTCACCCACCTCAGCCATCCCCAGGCAATTCCAAGTTTGTACTGCTCTCCCCATCTGAAGACTAGACACTCATCCCGTTCCCATTGGACCTCATTCTCAATAAGCACCATGACAGGGCCCTTGCCCCTCTCTCAGAATCATTTACCCAGTAATTGTGAAATGAAAAGCACGAATGCTCACTGTCCTAGTCCATTTTGTGAAGCTATAACAAAATACTAAAGGTAAGAGTGGATTTATAAAGAACAGAGGCTTATTGTCTACGGTTCTAGAGACTGGGAAGTCAAGATCAAGGGCTATATATCTGGTGAGGTCATTCACTCTGCATTATTTCTTGGTGGAAGGTGAGAGAGGAAGAAAGAGAAAGGGAGTTAGAAGGAGGGAGAGAGGAAGGACATGGGATGTAAAATTGTCCTTTTATTGGAGCCTGTTCCTGGGATAACTTACATACTCCCACGGTAATGGCATTAAGGTGACTGCATTAATCCATTCACAAGGGCAAATCCCCCATGACCTAATCATTTCTTTGAAGTCCCACTCCAACACTTGCAACACTTCAGTAGGGACTGAGGTCAAACATGCAGTCTGGGAAACACAGTCAATCCGCACCATCCACTCATACAGTGGCCCTAAACAGAGAGGCACCGTCCTTCTCTTTGAAATACCACCGCAACCACCTGTTCTAGGGCAAACAACGAAGTGGAATAACCCGGGCATGGTAGCACCAACCTTTAATCTCAGCACTTCAGAGGCTGAGGCAGACCTTGATGAGTTCAAGGCCAGCCTGGTCTGCATAGTGAGTTCTAGGGCAGCCAAGGTTACATAAGTGAGACCCTGTCTCAAAAAGGAAAAATGGAATAAGTCCCCTAAGCAAAAAGACAAGAATGGTGAACAGGCTATACCTACCCTTGGGTTGCCTGCACCAAACTGTGACATTCCAACCTCTGCCCCAAAGATCAAGAGACCCTTGTTTTGAAACTGGATACAAATCAACATTGAGTTTTGGCTCCTGTGCAGCCTAAGTTTCCTTAAGATGCAAAGAAAAAAAAAAAAAAAAAGCAAAAAACCCCACTGTGCTCCTTTATAGTCCGGTCAAGTTATGCAAGCAGGGGTGATTTGTGGAAATAAATTTGTCACTGAGGGCATGAGGCAAGCACCTTTTTGAATTCTCTCAATCTCTGGATTCACGATGCCGGCCAACACTCTCAAAGGCCTCATTGTGGGCCTTTGTGCTCGGGGCTGCTAATTGTTGGCTCCCTTCCACCCCTCCCTGCCAGCACAGGACCATATTTGTCAGTCAGCCGCCAGGATCTGCTAGGAGCTGATAAACAGAGAAGAGCCTTTCTTAGCAACCACTTTTGAAAGAGTACAGCTTCCCTTCCCCCCAAGAGAAAAGCCTAAGATGGGGAGGGAAACGAAAGAGGAGAAAAAAGCAGCAGGAAGTTACTTGGGAAAATCAAAATGACGATCCAATGTGCAAGCTGTTGGCTGCCTTTGTCTTAAGGGGTTAAAAAAAAAAAAAAAGTAAATAAGACCCTCTTGAAATGTTTTCAGAGGCCATGTGCGCGAACAGATTAAGGAGGCGGCTAGAAGTGACCTCACCACCATTTGCAGACGTCTGGTCACGCGGGTATCTGCAAGATAACCAAGAATAATCCAGTTATGTTGTTCGACTTTATCTCCTTGGAGAACACGCCAGGCTTCGTCTTGCTATTTTTAGTCTTGAGCGTCAAACACCATGGGAGGCATCATCGTCCAGAGAGCTTGAAGCTCCTTTGTTCATAGCAGCAGGTAAAGAAAGCTCTGAGGAGCGGAAATCGCACTCACCCAAAGAGCAGCTGGAGCCCCGAGCACATGCACACAGGTGGGCAGAAGGGAGAGCTGGGTAGACGCAGCTGCAGGCGAGGTTTGGTGGAGGTGGAGAACTGTAGGAAAATCATCGCGTTTATAAAGAGCGCACGGACCTGACCTTAACCGAGAGCACCACAGAGGATCCGTGGGAGTGCTCACGGCCAGTTAATCTTTTTGGAAGTGGAAATGTTTCTGCACTTAAGTCAGCTCCCTCTTGCCAGCCTGAGAACGAGCTAGTTGGGAAAACAGGACGGGTAGGCATGGAAACCCCGAGGATCTTGGTAACAAAACTTATTACAGGGTTTGCTGGAGACCAACGTGGTGAATCTTCCAGAAGGAAAGTTTGGTGTGATTCTGGGAGACCAGATCTGATGGAAGCTAACACGGAGAGCTATGATATGCTAAACTTTCCCGACTGGGTGGAAATAATTAACCTTTTATGGGTCATCCTCTTTCTCCTTCAAGTTGCCTGTCTGCAAACAGAGGCCTGCCAAAAATCAGAGAGTGAGGAGATCGGGAAGGATTTTTCATCCTGTTTCCCTACTTTTATCCTGTCCTTGAAGGCATGATAAAAAATGTTCAGTTCCGAACTCTCATGAATGTTTAAAGATATGAAAGAACTGTGAACAGAAAGATTCCTTATGGAGTGTCCCAACTCCCGTCTCTACGATCTCCACGGTTGCCCTTTGGTAAGTTACTACCTGCAAGGAAGTAACAAACCCCAGAGAAACTGAAGTCAGGAAGCAGCGGAGCCGAGTTTCTGCCCTTGGACTTAACCTCCTCCTCTCCAGCCTCCAAACCACACGAGCTGAGCATGAGGTCAGAATGCACAGACGCCACCAACACCCCAGGTACCATAGGGTCCTCGGACAGTGCTGGGACTCACCTGCACAATGCCACTGCAATAGCATGTAGAGGAATTAGCTGGTCAACTTAGAAAAATAAAAGAGTTGTTTGGGCTTGTGGTGTCATGAATTCTAGCCCAAGATAACTTGGTCCCATTTCTTTTGGGCCCGTGACAAGGCAGCATAACACAACAGAAGTATGGGGTAGAATAAAAGCTGTTACTTCACTGTATGGCCAAGATGAGAGAGAGAGAGAGAGAGAGAGAGAGGATGAAGAACTGAAGGCCTCTAGTTCCTCAAAGAGGATACTCCTGATAACCAGAATATTTCCTTCTAGGCCCAACTTCTTTTTTAATGTAAAATTTTGTATTAATTTTGAGAATTTCATACAACATATTTTGATTATATCCACCCTCTACTCCTCCCAGATCCCCCTCACCTCCGCACCAACTCCCTAATTTCTACACCTTTTTTAACAACCCATGGAGTCTAATGTGTGCTGCCCATATAGTCCTTAGTGTGAGGCCATCCGCTGCACCATGGTCAGCCCAACAGAAGCTCCGCCTTAAAAGGAAAACAATTCTTTCTCTTCGAGAAGCTAGCAATTCTATAGATCCTCATCAGTGGAGGAGGATTTGTCTTATACAGGTTCTTATTGCTCTGATGAAACACTATGACCAACAGCAACCTGGGGAGTGTAGCATTTATTTGGATTACATATGCTGAATCACAGTCTATTAAAGGAAGTCAAGCAGGAACTCAAACTGGGCAGGAACCTGGAGACAGGAGCTGATGCAGAGAACCTGGAGGAGTGATGCTTACTGGTTTGCTCCTCATGGCTTGCTCCGCCTGGTTTCTTATAGAACCCAGGACCATCAGCCAAAGGTCATACCACCCATAATGGATGCTCCCCAACACATCACTGATTAAGACAATGTCCTACAGGCTTGCTTGCCCACAGCCGGATCTTATGGAGGCATTTTCACAGTTAAGTTCCCTCCTCTCAGATGATTATAGCTTGTGTCAAGTTGACATTAAACGAGCCAGTACAATTTATCCCTTGTCAACTTGAAATGCAAACACATCACTGCTAAGCCATAACCTTTCCTTTCTTGCTCATCACCGAGATCACATATCAATATCAAGATCACAATACGAAATACTCCTAACAGTCTTTAAAAATTCGAACACTTAAAAGTTCAAAGTGTCTCAACTCTGGGCTCCTATAAAATCAAAATCAGTGAAATATTTTACTCCAAGAGGAATGAACCAGGGGCATGGCCACAATCAAATCAAAGTAAAACCAAATTCCAACAGTGTAAATAATCCAGTGACTAGTGTCTGAGATTCACTTACGATCTACGGGCTCCAACAGCCTCGGTCACTTTCCAGCTCCGCCCTCAGCAACACACACTGACTGTCTTCTAGGCTCCGGCTGGTTCCACTCCGATACCACTGCAGTTCTTGGTGGTCCTCTCATGGTACTGGCATCCCCAAAATGTTGGGGTCTTGTACTGCAACTAGGTTGCAGCCTTCACCACTGGCCTCTCCTGGGCTCTCTTCAGGGACTCCAGCCTTTTCTCGCAATAATAAGCCTTAGCTGCTTTCCATTGACTCCTTCATGCCTTCAAAACCAGGACCACCTGGGTGACTCTCATGCTGCCAAGTTTAGCTACCAGCACGAGTATACAGCCTTGGCCATGTTTGGAATACAGCTTCTGTGTGCTGACCCCGAGGAAACACTTTCTTTCCAGAAGACTTCACCTCAATGATGCTGGTCTCTTAATTACCGCTCATTTCTCAGCTCCACCTAGCCAGCATCAACTGTCTCCAGTAAAGCAACAGTTTTACTTTGGTGGTACTGTCTCTTGTTAACCACAGTGAATTCTCCAGCCCCCCGCTGACCAGAACCACAGATTCTTAATTCAAAATAGCAAATGTCCCTCATAGCGTCTTTGCTTTTCTCTGAAACTTCACAAGCCAGAGCTCCATCACCTCTGCTGTTCTCAGCAGCATCCTCTGATCTTCCAAGTTCTCATAACAGCTCACCTAGCTTTAAAAACTCAAAGGCTTCTCTACCCCAAAGTTCCAAAGTCCTTGCACAGTCCTCCCCAAAACACATGCTGAGGTCTGTCACAGCAATACCTCATGATCCTGGTACCAATTTCTGTCTTAGTTGGAGTTCTTGCTGCTGTGATGAAACACTATGAGCGAGAGCAATTTGGGGAGTATAGAGTTTATTTGGCTTACATCTCCTGAATCACAGTCCATTGAGGGAAGTCAAGGCAGGAACTCAAACTGGGCAGGAACCTGGAATCAGGAGCTGATGCAGAGGACATGGAGGAGTGCCGCTTGCTGGCTTTCACCTCATGGCTTGCTCAGCCTGGTTTCTCATAGAACCCAGGACCACCGGTCTAGCTTTTTACCACCCACAATGGGTTGGGCCCTCCCATGTCAATCACTGATAAAGAAAATGCCCTGCAGGTGTGCCTACAGCTGGGTCTTATGGAGGCATTTTCTCAACTGAGGTTCCCTCCTCTCAGATGACTCTAGCTGTGCCATAGTGACATAAAACTGCACAGCCTTCATGAGCCTGTCCCACCTGCATGCTAGAATACTGACTGCCTTGGTCTTGCGCAGGTCTTGTGTAGGCAACCACAGATGTGAGTTCATGAGTCCAGCGGTCCTGTCGTGTTCAGACGATGTACTGAGCACTCAGTTATTCTCTGCACTTTGACCAGTTGTGAGTTTCTGTGGTAACCACTGTCCACAGCACAAAGAAACCTCCATAATGGGGTCTGGGAACTGCACTAGCTTGTGGGTAGAGAGGACTTTAGAGAGCAGTGTGATACTATGTCTGTTCTGCAGAATAACTGTAGTAGGTTCACCCCAGGAGGTCCCACCTCTTAAAGATTCCGTTGCTAGGGATCAAGACTTCTTACCACATTTGTGGGCTTTAGGGGACATTTACGATACAAACTATAATAACAGGTTCTGTTTTTACTACAAAAAATAAGAAATTATTTGAAAAGGAAAAATTTTTCTGTCATTTTTGCATTTTTAGAAAGTTTTTTCCCTTGGTCTTAGTCTTAAAGTTCTCTCTCTCTCTCTCTCTCTCTCTCTCCACCCTACCTCTCCATGCTTACATATTCACCTTCCATTGGAGCCCACAGATTCTTCAACACCAGCCCACACTGAATTCGAGACTCATCAGCGTGTTCGCTATGGCCAGAAGGGACCTCCGTGTCCATTCATGTCTCCCTTCTCCTCTGATCTATTTGATTGTTACTGCATAATAGAGAAGGTAACGAACAGCCACGGGACCTAGAGGCAAAACAGAAAATTAGTCACATCTGCTGCTGCTGCTTCTCATGACCCTTAGCCTCCTATAAGACCTTTGTTAATGTGGCCAGAGTGGGGGTAGAGGTAAAACCTAGAGGAAAACATCCTAGAGGTTAGTTTAAAATTCACTCGGCGAAGGTATGGTTTGAAGATGATGGTGTGGTAGACATCATTGGCATCATCGTGAGAACTGCCACATTGTAATCGAGTTCCCGTATCTCATACATGGCTTTTAATATTTTTGTCCTCTTTGTTAGTTGTAATTCATATATTAAGAAATACTGTTTTCTGACTAGAATCCTAAAAGAAAAATCACATTATTGGTTAACCTCCACTATAATGAGTTATAGTGTCCCCAGGGAATTTGGAGAATATTACTTCCCCTTGCTAGAGTCTGATTTAACTTAGCATAAAGGAGAAAAGGGAGAAGATAGATCCAAAGCTCTCTTCATCCAAAAGCCAAAATTATCCAGGGTTACTTATAATATACATAATCACTATACATTTACAACAATCATTCTACATGAATTTATACCTTAAGAAAAAGTGATGTATATTTGCAATGCAAAATGTTATATGTAAGAGGATGTCATAATGAAACCCAATATTTTGTATGCTAAATTAAAACATTAACAAAAAAGAGAAAGGGAAAAGAAGGGAAATTCCAAACGGTGGCGGAGCTATGGAGTTACTAGAACTCAAACACTGCTGAGTTTAAATGCTGAAACCACCCTGGAAAGCTGTGTGGCACTCTCCAAAGAGGAATATACATATTAGATATTGGCCTAAAGAAATGAATATAAGCCGGGCGGTGGTGGCGCACGCCTTTAATCCCAGCACTCGGGAGGCAGAGCCAGGCGGATCTCTGTGAGTTCGAGGCCAGCCTGGGCTACCAAGTGAGTCCCAGGAAAGGCACAAAGCTACACAGAGAAACCCTGTCTCGAAAAACAACAACAACAAAAAAAAAGAAAGAAATGAATATAAAAGTCCACCCAAAGTCATATGTCAATGTTCACAGCCACATAATTTAAAATAAGTCTATAAACAAACCAAATATTCATCAACATGTCTGAATAAACAAGTATTCCTGTGTCCATAGACAGACTACAACTTAGCCAAAATGAAGAAAGGCTATGGGACAGTAGGAGTATAGACAGACACCTGATCCATTCACCACACGGGTGAATTTTAAAAGCACTATATTTTTAAAATATGTCATTGCAGTAACCAAATACCTGACAAAAAAAGAAACTTAAGAGAGAAAAGGCTTATACTGGCTCATGATTTAGAAGCTACAAAGAGGGTGATAGAAGTAGCTCATGGCTACAGCAAAGAGAAGTTGTGGTAGCTAGCTGTTCTGGCAGTCAGGAAGCAAAGAGCAATGAACACCAGAGTTCTTTGGGCTTTTTCTTTCCTTCCTCTTTAATTCAGCCTGGGACCCTAGCTCATAGAATGCTGCTCCCCACATTCAGGGCGAGTCTCCTCAGCTATACTTCTCTGGAAACACCCTTACAGATTCTCCTGCAGGTGTGTCTCCTAGGCGACTCTAAATCCAGTCACACTGACAATGAAGACTAGCCATCTCTATCATTGTGCCGTTCAGCGATGGATGGGAGAAACCAGAAGCAGAAATGTCCACACTGCAGGATAGTATCTAGTCAGAATTCCAGAAAATGCAAATCAAGTCAGCAGTGACACAAAGCAGGTCAACCACTGCCTGAGGCTAGAGAGAAGAGGAGGGACAGAAGGAAATGTTCTGGGACAATGAAAATGTTCTACATCTTAATTTGAGCAGTGACTTCATAGGCTTCTGCTAACATGAAAGCATAGCTCATTATTCCCTTTGGATAAATTCAACAGTACTCTCTGAGTGGATGCTTTTTACTGTATATAAATTTTACCTCAATAAAACAGAATGCAAAATATCAGTTAAGCTTTAAGTGAGTGTTTATATTTGGGCAACGTTCTTTTCATTACGAGAGGACGCGTTCTCCATAGAATCTCTTACATCTCTGGAACATTTTAAATACCCTTTACTTCACATGAGTCAAACCGAAGGTCTCGGCAATGCTTCACCATCACAATTACTTGCAAATCACCGGAGCCCAAGTTAACCCACTGACAGGCATGGTTTGCGATAGTGTTTGATGTTTAATTTCTATCGTTAATACCCTTGCTTGGTCTTCCCCACTGACCAGCCTCCGCCCTGGCTTCAAACGCTCTTCTTTAATCAGCTAACATAGACCCCATCAAGAGGCCCCTGCTTTAGAAAGTTTATGTCACTTTCAAGGGTGCAGATAGAACCACTATTTTACGTTCCCCGAGGTTGTTTTCCATCCCAAAGCTGTCTGGCAACTGTCGGGGTCAACTCCTCTCTGGTAACGGAATGCTTTATTCCCAGCATCTCTCCCCCAGTCCAGAGGATCAGGCTCTAGCAAACACTCCGATGTTGATGCAGGAGAGAGGCGTGGCCACCTGGGAAGACTCAGCACCAGAAAGGGTTCTGTCTCAGGGCAGAAACTGAACACTGTGTTCAGTGTTTAGGATCTGCACACTTGAATTTGATTCTCAGAGCAGCAGGTCCATGCCTAGGGAGACGATGACTAAAGGTTCCAGGAATGTGTCACTCCACCCTAGAGTTGGGAATGAGACAGAACGCGGCTATCAAAGTGATGCCAACGTGGAACGCACTAGAATGATACCACTTGATTAACAAGGTTTTATGGATGCTACAGAAGTGTACAACCCAGAAAGAGAAACAAATAGAATCCAGTTAGAGGACTCAGAGTAGAAATAGTTACTATATAAGTAAATGGCACGTGTATGATATCCAATCCTTAGCATATGGATCTAGTTCCAATCTCTCACTCTTCCCTCATCGGGACATGGAAGAATTCTGAGTCCTGCACACTTTGGGGGATGGAGATAGATGTGACCCTCTATCACCATGTCTGTGTGCATTTCACCCACTGAAGCTCTTGAGTGCTACCTTTACCCATGTTTAATTTTACAAGGATGAACATACAAAGAAGCAGAGGAAGACCCAGAAGAAAAGAGGTTAGGGTCTCAACCTTTTTGCTGAAGCATATCAACCATATTTCATGGAATAGGATAGCCATGTGTAAGACAACAGGCACATTGAACATAACGATGGGAAAGGGAGTCCAGAGTGTAGATGGAAACACCACAGTAGGACCTAGGCAGTGTTTAAAATTGCTGGTCCTGCAGTCATTATGTACTCACTGCTGACACACTGCTCACCCAAAGACTTTGTCATATCAAAAGTATTAAAAAAGATAATGGCTCCGTACAAGAATGAAAAGGATGTGTTACCAAGAACTATGACACTAAGAGATGCACAGAGCTCATAGACTTGTGTTGTGGAATATTCTTGGCTGAACAGGAACATGAGAGTAGAAAGTCTGTTCATTCTCTTTGGCCGTCTCAGGAAGGCTGAGATGCTGTGGCCTATGAAACTTGACTATGCCTAGTCTAGCCTTAGGACCACAGTACTGACTTTAGCTTGGGGGCTTCCCTTTCTCAAAGAGTGTTAGGCACCTACCTGCTAGGCTGGCATCATCACCTACGTACCTGTATACAGAACAGAAGCAGGAGAGCCCCCACCATTTATATGTGGCAGTCTTAAGGCTGAAGAGATGAAGACATATCAGTGCTAGTGTGTGGTGAGAATCAGTGCTGAAGGACAGACTCAGGCCCTATGTGAAAGCAGTATTCAAAAGCTTACAACTAGCCCTTCCGCATATCCCTATATCACAGAGGCCCGGGGATTTCTCCATCATTTGCCCACAACAGAATGCTCATGCCAGGAAAGAGAACCTTGGTCAGGGCAGAGAAACAGCCGTTTCTTTGTTTACCATCCACATTAGTTCTTCTAAGTGAAAATTCAAGTATAAAAGATCAGGTTTCAACATAGACCTTGAAGTGTATGATTTTAGTCTTGAGTTATTCCCAAGTACAATCTGTACTTCGTTGGCCAACTTGTGGGAGATAGAGGAAGAATGCATGTCCCTTCCAGTTTGGGAACGAATGTGTACTTTGCATGCATTACTCTTCCTTATCATGTTTGCTCAACTCAAGGCCTTTTGCTCAGGAACCACAAGATGGGTTTAAATAAAACAAAAGGGAAATTGGGTTCCATCTCTCAATGCACTATAACACAACCCAAATTGGACGTTTTGGAGTTGCCCAGTTTCTCCACTTACAATTAATATTGTTTATGACACCCAGTCTGAGACAGTATATGTTTAACTTTTCATTTCCTGCAAAGCAATTCATCTTCCAGCTTTTCCATACACAATGAAAAATTCCATAGCGAGCCAAAGAAGGAATGAAGGAGGGAGAGAAGAACAAAGGGAGGGAGGGAGGGAGGAAAGCAGGGAGGGAGGGAGGGAGGGAGGGAAGATGCTCCTTTGCTTAATTTTAAAGTGCAATATATTATAGACAGATCTCCTTTCATCTGGGTGCTCCATCTTTTAAAAAAACATCCATCTTCCAAGTAACGGTAGTTTTTGGCCATATCATTATTCTTTTGTTCAAACCAAAATGCAGTGCTGATATTAAATCAGAGATAACTAAAAGGAAATTGTCCTAGGGTACTTTTGTTCCTTTTCACTAAAATGGTCTTTTCTTAGATCAGGAAAAAAAGCTTCTAAAGTTTCTTTTTTTTTTTTTTTTTCACAAAATACAGTACCCAAGGGCATTATGCCTACAGCTAATGAACACACAGCTCAGAAGAGGACTGATAAAGATAATTCTGTACTTCCTTCTTGAGAACAGCCAGGAAGCAGCTGCTATGGAACTGTGTTGGGTTTTTTTCTCATCACATTGCTCTCGTTTCTCCAAGTAGGATCTGAGTCGGGAAGCTGGCTGTCTAACCACATGCAAATTAGTCACCTCTGTTATTAGTCACCTCCAAGTCTGTCCACTGCAGAATGGGGTTTCTACAGGACTTCACATCTGGAGCTACCACATCTGGAGCTACCACATAGGAGCCCAGGAAACAGCAGTTGGTGGCAGTGGTGGGAGTCATGAGTCAAGGGTGGTTTTAAACTCCCAGTTTAACAACAAATAAACGTGGAGTAAATGTCAGGTAAATGCTACTCAGCTGATTCACAGATACATTTGAATGGATGCTCACACTAGCAGAGCACGGGACAGAATTAACTCTATTTGGTTACGGGAAATAAGTCTTCTCAAGACTATTCCAGGCTGGGCGGTGGTGGCGCATGCCTTTAATCCCAGCACTCAGGAGGCAGAGCCAGGTGGATCTCTGTGAGTTCGAGGCCAGCCTGGGCTACCAAGTGAGTTCCAGGAAAGGCGCAAAGCTACACAGAGAAACCCTGTCTCAAAAAACAAAAAAACAAAAACAAAAAAAAAAAAAAAAGACTATTCCAATGCTATTGAACTACAAGGAACTACAAGGAATGTGACCACCTACTTTTAGAATTGTTTGAGTGGAGTGGATCCGCACTGGAAAGAAACTTCCAAAAGGTTCAGCATCATCTATAAACCATGTAGAACAAACATGTAGAATCTTGGTTAAGACCAAAGCACCAAGTTCAGAGTTACAAATAACCCAGGCCCCAGCATCTCTTGATGCGATTGTCTAAGGAAGTATCTAACACTGTCTGAGTTAGTTTCTGCATTAATAAAATGGAAATTTAAATACATCCCTCACAGCCTTAGGGAGAGTAGTAAATGAGTTAATGTGCATCTGCACAGTTTAGAAATATAGCTGGGATGCAATGAGCCCACAGTAAACATTAACGCTTGAAGTTCCACTAAATTTTACTGAGTTTCCAGTGGACATCAGGCCCTGAACTGATCACTGAAAACACAAAAGTCAAGAAAAGAAGAGGGAAAAAATTAACATTTGAGTTTCTATGACCCATCCCTATGACCTATGCTTTTCATACATGATATGAATTAGTTTTTAATCAGAAACTTTATTGGGTATGTATTATTAACTGTTACAACTGAAGTGTGTGGGGCAAAAGAAAGTAAGGTCTCTGAGAGACTAAGAGATGTCATGGGAATTCAAGCTGTGACTAATCTCATTCTGTGGCATCAAAATTGTCAGGGGTGACCTTGTAACATGACATAGTCATCTCCAAGTGCAATGGGCAGCATTCACACCTATCCTGGGACTCAGTAAGTGAAAGCCCTGGACCTCCAGTTGGACATGACTGTGTAGAGCAGTGGTTCACAACCTCCCTAACGCTGCAACATTTTAACACAGTTCCTCATGTTGTGGGGAGCCCCAGGCATACAATTATTTTCATTGCTACTTCATAACTGTAAGTTTGCTACGATGATGAATTATAATATCTGATATGCAGGTATGCTGATATGTGCCCTCTGTGAAAGGGGTGTTTGCCCCCAACAAGAGGTTGCAACCCACAGATTAAGAACCACTGGCACGGAGAATCAGCAAAAATTAACCAAGAAGGCAGTCTCTGTAATGATAACTTGGTTGAGACTAACAGTCCTTTCCCACAAAGCATATTACTACTTTGCTGGGGACCCATCTGTGCAGACAATGCCGGCAGGTACTACTTGTTAAACACTGGGACCTCTTTGCAGCTAGCCAAACCTGTGTCTACTGTTCATTTGAGCTTTGCTGCATCTTCAAGGCCTCTCTGCCGTCCTCTTGCTCAATGGTCCCCTATGTTACAATACTCTCTCAGCTCTCATGGTGTGCGAATTGCTGCACAGGACTTTTTACAAGCCTGTTTCATCACTTCCATCTGCTGAGGGACATTTGTTTTCTTCAAGATGTTTTAGCCCTCCCTCCACTCCAGGCAAAAAGAATCCATGTGCTTCAATTAATTCTTGTTATCAGGCTACTTTCTACAGACCACATTATTAAATTAAAGGCTGTCTAGTCTCTCTCTCTCAGTCTCTCTCTCTCTCTCTCTCTCTCTCTCTCTCTCTCTCTCTCTCTCTCTCTCTCTCTCTCTCTCTCTGTGTGTGTGTGTCCCTCTGTCTATCTCTGTATGTTTCCGGTCACTCTCTCTTTCTCTCTCCCTCTCTCTAAATATAAGCATTATTCTTGTTCATTTCTAATGTCTAGTCCAAAGCCTAATGTTTAACCATTTGACTCATAAACTCATTTTAACCTCTGCCACTACATAGATCTACCCAACCTGTTCAATATTTTCTTCCAATACTCCTAAAAAGAAAATTTCATAATAATTCTTTTACTGCTCAGCCCTCCTTCAAGCATTCACCTCCACTTTAAGTTCCCACTGCTTTTTCAAGCGCCCTTTCATTCATGAAAGATGCTTTTACTATTGCTATTATCTATTCAAATCAAATCTTCCTTTGCTACCAAAAAATCCAATATTTTGTTTATGATATGAAAAATATCGAGGTATCCTTTTCTAAATATTTACATTGCTATTTTTCAGAATTGCTTTAGTTTTCAGAACCTCATTTTACCCTTGAATTGCCCTCTGTTATTTTATAAAAGCATATCCTGGCTTCTCAAAGGCACGGGATAAGCTTATTAGACAAATAAGATGCTAATGGGTTCCCTTTGACAAGTTAATGGCATCTTGAGATGATGTTATACAAAATATTTCTAGTAACAATATCATGGCTGACTAGTGTCAGTATACACAGCCATGGAGTTTTATGAGGAACTAACCTGGGTCTGACCTTTTCCATCTACAAATGTGTTCCAGTGATATGATGCCACATCTTACCCTCATGACTACAAAAGTGCCATGTGATGGTTTGAATAGGTATGGCCCTCATAGACTCATGTGTCTGAATGCTGGCCCCTACAAAGTGGCACTATTAGGAGATGAGGCCTTGTTGGAGTAGGTATGGCCTTGTTGAAGGAAGAGTCACTGTGGGGGTAGGCTTTGAGGTCCCATATGCTCAAACTATGCCCAGTGTGGCACACAGTCTCCTACTTCCTGCAAATCAAGATTTAGAACTCTCAGCTCCTTCTCCAGCATCAGGTCTTCCTACATGCCACCATGAGGATAATGTACTAAACCTCTAGAACTGTAAGCCAGCCCCAATGTTTTCCTTTATAAGAGTTATTGTGGTCATGGTGTCTTTTCACAGCAATAGAAACCCTAACTAAGACATGCCCTGATTAGGATTTCTGGGATTGAAAAGGTTTTGCTTTTTCAAAAACAGTACTTTTTTTACTTTAATTTTATCTTTATGTACTTCTTTTTTTTTTTTTTTAATTTTTATTTTGCAATACAATTCAGTTCTACATATCAGCCACAGATTCCCCCGTTCTCCCCCCTCCCGCCCCCCCTCACCTTCCCCCCAGCCCGCCCCCCATTCCAATCTCCTCCAGGGCAAAGCCTTCCCCACAGACTGAGATCAACCTGGTGGACTCAGTCCAGGTAGGTCCAGTCCCCTCCTCCCATGCTGAGCCAAGGGACCCTGCATAGGCCCCAGGTTTCAAACAGCCAACTCATGCAATGAGCACAGGACCCGGTCCCACTGCCTGGATGCCTCCCAAACAGACCAGGCCAATCAACTGTCTCACCCACTCAGAGGGCCCGATCCAGTTGGTGACCCCTCAGCCATTGGTTCATATTTCATGTGTTTCCGTTTGTTTGGCTATTTGTCTCTGTGCTTTATCCGACCTTGGTCTCAACAATTCTCTCTCATATAAACCCTCCTCATTCTCGCCAATTGGACTCCCAGAGATCCACCTGGGGCCTAGTCATGGATCTCTGCCTCCAGATCCCTCAGTCGTTGGATGAGGTTTCTAGCACGACAACTAGGGTGTTTGGCCATCCCATCACCAGAGCAGGTCAGTTCGGACTGTCTCTCGACCATTGCCAGCAGTCTGCTGTGGGGGCATCTCCGTGGATTTCCGTGGGCCTCTCTAGCACTTTGTTTCTTCCTATTCTCATGTGGTCTTCATTTACCATGGTCTCCTATTCCTTGTTCTCCCTCTCTGTTTTTGATCCAGCTGGGATCTCCCACTCACCCAAGCTCTCTTTCCCTCGACCCTCGCCCTTCACTACCCCCACTCCTGTCCAGGCTGTTCATGTAGATCTCATTCCATTTCTCTGTCATTGGGCGATCCCTGTGTCTTTCTTGGGGTCCTGTTTTCCAGGTAGCCTGCCTGGTGATGTGAGTAGCAGTCCAGTCATCCTTGTTCCACATCTAGTATCCTGTTATGAGTGAGTACATACCATGTTTGTCTTTCTGAGTCTGGGATACCTCACTCAGGATGATTTTTTCTAGATCCATCCATTTGTCTGCAAACCTCATGATGTCATTGTTTTTCTCTGCTGAGTAGTATTCCATTGTGTATATGTACCACATTTTGTTTATCCATTCTTCAGTTGAAGGGCATCTAGGTTGTTTCCATGTTCTGGCTATTACAAACAACGCTGATATGAACATAGCTGAACAAGTGCTCTTGTGGTGTGGTTGAGCATTCCTTGGGTATATGCCCAAGAGTGGTATAGCTGGATCTTGGGGGAGATGGATTCCCAATTTTCTAAGAAATCGCCATATTGATTTCCAAAGTGGTTGTACAAGCTTGCATTCCCACCAGCAGTGGAGGAGAGTTCCCCTAGCTCCACATCCTCTCCAGCATAAGGTGTCTTCAGTGTTTTTGATCTTAGCCATTCTGACAGGCGTAAGGTGGTATCTCAGAGTTGTTTTGATTTGCATTTCCCTGATGATTAGGGATGTTGAGCAATTCCTTAAATGTCTTTCAGCCATTTGAGTTTCCTCTGTTGAGAATTCTCTGTTTAGTTCTATAGCCCATTTCTTAATTGGACTGTTGGGCATTTTGATGTCTAATTTCTTGAGTTCCTTGTATATTCTGGATATCAGTCCTCTGTCAGATGTGGGATTGGTGAAGATCTTTTCCCATTCTGTAGGCTGTCGCTTTGCTTTGTTGACCGTATCCTTTGCCCTACAAAAGCTTCTCAGTTTCAAGAGGTCCCATTGATTGATTGTTTCTCTCAGTGTCTGTGCTACTGGTGTTCTATTTAGAAAGTGGTCTCCTATGCCAATGTGTTCAAGACTACTTCCTACTTTCTCTTCTAGCAGGTTCAGAGTAGCTGGATTTATGTTGAGGTCCTTGATCCACTTGGACTTAAGTTTAGTGCACGGTGATAGATATGGATCTATTTGTAGCCTTCTACATGTTGATATCCAGTTTTGCCAGCACCATTTGTTGAAGATGCTTTCTTTTTTCCATTGTGCACTTTTGGCTTCTTTGTCAAAAATTATTTGTTCATAGGTGTGCGGATTAATATCAGGGTCTTCAATTCGATTCCATTGGTCCACATGTCGGTTTTTATGCCAGTACCAAGCTGTTTTTATTACTGTAGCTCTATAGTACAGCTTGAAGTCAGGGATCGTGATGCCTCCAGAGGTTGTTTTATTGTACAGGATTCTTTTGGCTATCCTGGGTTTTTTGTTTTTCCATATGAAGTTGAGTATTATTCTTTCCAGGTCTGTGAAGAATTGTGTTGGTATTTTGATGGGGATTGCATTGAATCTGTAGATTGCTTTTGGTAAGATTGCCATTTTTACTATGTTAGTTCTGCCTATCCATGAGCATGGGAGATCTTTCCATTTTCTGACATCTTCTTCAATTTCTTTTTTCAGGGACTTAAAGTTCTTGTCATATAGGTCCTTCACTTGCTTGGTTAGTATTACCCCAAGGTATTTTATGTCATTTGTGGCTATAGTAAAGGGTGATGTATCTCTGATTTCCTTCTCCGCTTTTTTGTCCATTGTATATAGGAGGGCTACTGATTTTTTGGAGTTGATCTTGTATCCTGCTATGTTGCTGAAGGTGTTTATAAGCTGTATCAGTTCCTTGGTGGAATCTTTGGGGTTGCTCAAGTATACTATCATGTCATCTGCAAATAGGGAAAGCTTGACTTCTTCCTTTCCAATTTGTATCCCCTTAATCTCCTTATGTTGTCTTATTGCTCTGGCTAGAACTTCAAGTACTATATTGAATAAGTATGGGGAGAGCGGACAGCCTTGCCTCGTTCCTGATTTTAGTGGAATTGCTTTGAGTTTCTCTCCATTTAATTTGATGTTGGCTGTTGGCTTGCTGTAAATTGCCTTTATTATGTTTAGGTATGTTCCCTGTATTCCTGATCGCTCCAAGACCTTTATCATGAAGGGGTGTTGGATTTTGTCAAATGCCTTTTCAGCATCTAGTGAGATGATCATGTGGTTTTTTTCTTTGAGTTTGTTTATATGGTGTATCACATTGACAGACTTTCGTATGTTGAACCATCCTTGCATCCCTGGAATGAATCCTACTTGATCATGGTGGATAATTGTTTTGATGTGGTCTTGGAGTCTGTTTGCCAGTATTTTATTGAGTATTTTTGCATCAATGTTCATGAGGGAGATCGGTCTGTAGTTCTCTTTCTTTGTTGTATCCTTGTTTGGTTTGGGAATCAGGGTAATTGTAGCCTCATAGAAGGAGTTTGGTAATGTTCCTTCTGTTTCTATTGTATGGAACAATTTAGAGAGTATTGGTATTAACTCTTCTTTGAAGATCTGGTAGAATTCTGCACTGAAACCATCTGGTCCTGGGCTTTTTTTGGTTGGGAGACTTTTAATGACTGTTTCTATTTCGTTAGGGGTTATTGGACTATTTAAATAGTTTATCTGGTCTTGATTTAATTTAGGTATGTGGTACCTATCCAGAAAATTATCCATTTCTTTTAGGTTTTCCAGTTTTGTGGAATAGAGGTTTTTGAAGTATGACCTGATGATTCTCTGGATTTCCTCAATGTCTGTTGTTATGTCCCCCTTTTCATTTCTGATTTTGTTGATTTGGATGCTCTCTCTCTGTCTTTTGGTTAGTTTGGATAAGGGCTTGTCTATCTTGTTGATTTTCTCAAAGAACCAACTCTTTGTTTCATTAATTTTTTGTATTGTTCTCTTTGTTTCTATTTTATTGATTTCAGCTCTCACTTTGATAATTTCCTGGCATCTATTTTTCCTGGGAGACTTTGCTTCTTCCTGTTCTAGAACTTTCAGGTGTGCTGTTAAGTCACTAGTGTGAGATTTCTCCAGCTTATTTATGTGGGCGTTTAGTGCTATGAATTTCCCTCTTAGTACTGCTTTCATAGTGTCCCATAGGTTTGGATATGTGGTGTCTTCATTTTCGTTGATCTCTAGGAAGTCTTTAATTTCTTTCTTTATTTCTTCCTTAACCCATTGGTGATTCAGGTGGGTATTGTTCAGTTTCCATGAGATTGTAGGTTTTCTGTAGTTTTTGTTGTTGTTGAAATCCAACTTTAGACCATGGTGGTCTGATAGAACACAGGAGGTTATTCTAATTGTTTTGTATCTGTTTAGATTTGCTTTGTGACCAAGTATGTGGTCGATTTTAGAGAAGGTTCCATGGGGTGCTGAGAAGAAGGTATATTCTTTTTTGTTAGGATGGAATGTTCTGTAGATGTCGATTAAGTCCATTTGAGTCATGACATCAATTAAGTCCTTTATTTCTCTGTTAAGTTTCGATTTGGGGGATCTGTCCAGTGGTGAAAGTGGGGTGTTGAGGTCTCCCACTATTAATGTGTGGGGTTTTATATGTGATTTAAGCTTTAATAATGTTTCTTTTACATATGTGGGTGCCCTTGTGTTTGGGGCATAAATGTTCAGAATTGAGACTTCATCTTGGTGGATCTTTCCTGTGATGAGTATGTAATGCCCTTCTTGATCTCTTTTGATTGATTTTAGTTTGAAGTCTATTTTGCTGGATATCAGGATGGCTACACCCGCTTGTTTCTTAAGACCGTTTGATTGGAAAGTCTTTTCCCAGCCTTTTATTTTTAGGTAGTGTCTATCTTTGAATTTGAGATGTGTTTCTTGTATGCAGCAGAAAGATGGGTCCTGCTTTCGTATCCATTCTGTAAGCCTATGTCTTTTTATAGGTGAATTAAGTCCATTGATATTGAGGGATATTAATGTCCAGTGATTGTTCATTCCTGTTATTTTTTGGTGGTGATGTGTGTGTACTTTTCTTTGTTGGGGTCTACTGCTGTGGCTTTATCTATTGCCTGTGTTTTCGAGGTTGTATCTGACTTCCTTAGGTTGGAATTTTCCTTCTAGTGCTTTCTGTAGGGCTGGGTTTGTGGATAAATATTGTTTAAATCTGGCTTTGTCATGGAATGTCTTGTTCACTCCATCTATGATGATTGAAAGTTTTGCTGGGTATATTAGTCTAGGCTGACATCCATGGTCTCTTAATGTCTGCATCACATCTGTCCAGGACCTTCTGGCTTTCAAAGTCTCCATTGAGAAACCGGGTGTTATTCTGATAGGTTTGCCTTTATATGTCACTTGGCCTTTTTCCTTTGCTGCTCTTAATATTCTTTCTTTATTCTGTACGTTTAATTGTTTAATTATTATGTGGCGAGGGGACTTTTTTGGGGGGTCTAGTCTGTTTGGTGTTCTATAGGCTTCCTGTATCTTCATAGGCATTTCTTTCTTTAAGTTGGGAAAGTTTTCTTCTATGATCTTGTTGAATATATTTTCTGTGCCCTTGAGTTGGTATTCTTCTCCTTCTTCTACCCCTATTATTCGTAGGTTTGGTCTTTTCATGGTGTCCCAAATTTCTTGGACATTTTGGTTCATGACTTTGTTGACTTTAGTGTTTTCTTTGACTGATGAATCCATTTCTTCTATTGTATCTTCAACGCTAGAGATCCTCTCTTCCATCTCTTGCATTCTGTTGATTATACTTGCATCTGAAGTTCCCAATCGTTTTCTCAGATTTTCTATTTCCAGCATTCCCTCTGTTTGTGTCTTCTTCATTTTTTCTATTTCCCTTTTCAGGTCTTGGACTGTTTCCTTCATTTGTTTCATTGATTTTTCTTGATTTTCTTTCAGTATTTTATTGTTCTCTTCCAGGACTTTATTGATTTCTTCTAATTTGTTTGCCCTTTCCTCTAGTTGTTTACAGCGTTCTTCACATTTTTTTGTCTTTTCCTCTACACGAGCCTCTAGCTTCTTCATGATGACATTCATAAGGCTATTTTCTTCTGCTTCTTCCAATTTCTGATGTTCAGGTCTAGGTGTTGGAGGAGGGCTAGGGCCTGGTGATGGTGTATTACTATTCATTTTGTTGTATGTGTTTCTGCCTTGACGTCTGCCCATCTCCTTGTGGTTCGTTCCTGGCCTTATTCGCACACTTGGTTCAGAGCTGACAGATTCAGGAAGTCTCTCTCTCTTGTCCAGATGGGAGCTCTCTTGTCCAAATTGGAAGTCCGGGACAGGATGGAAGCTCTTGTTCAGAAGGGAAGTCTGGGGGAGGATGGGTGCTCTCCTCTCTCTCTCTCTCTCTCTCTCTCTCTCTCTCTCTCTCTCTCTCCTCCAGATGGGAAATCCACGGCAAGATGGGAGCTGGGGGCCAGCCTCTAAGTCTCAAGAAGAGGCTTGGGGTTCAGGCGGATGGGCGTGGGGGCAGGGCGTGGAGACTGCAGGGTCTGCCAGGGGTCTTGGAGAAGGAGATCCTTCCCGGTGGGGCTAGAAGGGCACCTGCCCAGGGACCAGAACCTGGGGCCAAGTTGGGCAGGTCTTCCCTGGAGTTGCTGGTGCCCAGGGATGGGGTCCGGGGCAAGCTAGGGCACTCACCTGTGCTTCAGAAGGGAAGTCCTGGGCAAGATGGGAGCTGGGGGGCCTGGCCTCTAAGTCTCAGGAAGAGGCTTGGGGCTCAGGCGGATGGGTGTGGGGGCAGGGCGTGGAGACTGCAGGGTCTGCCAGGGGTCTTGGAGAAGGGGATCCTTCCCAGTGGGGCTAGAAGGGCACCTGCCCGGGGAGCAGAACCTGGGCCCAAGTTGGGCAGGTCTTCCCCAGAGTGGCTGGTGCCCAGGGATGGGGTCGGGGGCAAGCTAGGGCACTCACCTGTGCTTCAGAAGGGATGTCCTGGGCAAGATGGGAGCTGGGGGCCGGCCTCTAAGTCTCAGGAAGAGGCTTGGGGCTCAGGCAGATGGGCGTGGGGGCAGGGCGTGGAGACTGCAGGGTCTGCCAGGGGTCTTGGAGAAGGGGATCCTTCCCAGTGGGGCTAGAAGGGCACCTGCCCGGGGAGCAGAACCTGGGCCCAAGTTGGGCAGGTCTTCCCCAGAGTGGCTGGTGCCCAGGGATGGGGTCGGGGGCAAGCTAGGGCACTCACCTGTGCTTCAGAAGGGATGTCCTGGGCAAGATGGGAGCTGGGGGCCGGCCTCTAAGTCTCAGGAAGAGGCTTGGGGCTCAGGCAGATGGGCGTGGGGGCAGGGCGTGGAGACTGCAGGGTCTGCCAAGGGTCTTGGAGAAGGGGATCCTTCCCGGTTGTGGTAGAAGGGCACCTGCCCGGGGACCAGAACCTGGGGCCAAGTTGGGCAGGTCTTCCCCAAAGTGGCTGGTACACAGGGATGGGGTCGGGGGCAAGCTAGGGCACTCACCTGTGCTTCAGAAGGGAAGTCCGGGGGAAGATGGGAGCTGGGGGCCGGCCTCTAAGTCTCAGGAAGAGCCTTGGGGCTCAGGAAGATGGGCGTGGGGCCAGGGCGTGGAGACTGCAGGGTCTGCCAGGGGTCTTGGAGAAGGGGATCTTTCCCGGTTGTGGTAGAAGGGCACCTGCCTGGGGACCAGAACCTGGGCCCAAGTTGGGCAGGTCTTCCCCGGAGTGGCTGGTGCCCAGGGATGGGGTCTGGGGCAAGCTAGGGCACTCACCTGTGCTTCAGAAGGGAAGTCCTGGGCAAGATGGGAGCTGGGGGGCCTGGCCTCTAAGTCTCAGGAAGAGGCTTGGGGCTCAGGCGGATGGGCGTGGGGGCAGGGCGTGGAGACTGCAGGGTCTGCCAGGGGTCTTGGAGAAGGGGATCCTTCCCGGTTGTGGTAGAAGGGCACCTGCCCGGGGACCAGAACCTGGGGCCAAGTTGGGCAGGTCTTCCCCAGAGTGGCTGGTGCCCAGGGATGGGGTCGGGGGCAAGCTAGGGCACTCACCTGTGCTTCAGAAGGGAAGTCCGGGGGAAGATGGGAGCTGGGGGCCGGCCTCTAAGTCTCAGGAAGAGCCTTGGGGCTCAGGAAGATGGGCGTGGGGCCAGGGCGTGGAGACTGCAGGGTCTGCCAGGGGTCTTGGAGAAGGGGATCTTTCCCGGTTGTGGTAGAAGGGCACCTGCCTGGGGACCAGAACCTGGGCCCAAGTTGGGCAGGTCTTCCCCGGAGTGGCTGGTGCCCAGGGATGGGGTCTGGGGCAAGCTAGGGCACTCACCTGTGCTTCAGAAGGGAAGTCCTGGGCAAGATGGGAGCTGGGGGGCCTGGCCTCTAAGTCTCAGGAAGAGGCTTGGGGCTCAGGCGGATGGGCGTGGGGGCAGGGCGTGGAGACTGCAGGGTCTGCCAGGGGTCTTGGAGAAGGGGATCCTTCCCGGTTGTGGTAGAAGGGCACCTGCCCGGGGACCAGAACCTGGGGCCAAGTTGGGCAGGTCTTCCCCAGAGTGGCTGGTGCCCAGGGATGGGGTCGGGGGCAAGCTAGGGCACTCACCTGTGCTTCAGAAGGGAAGTCCTGGGCAAGATGGGAGCTGGGGGCTTTATGTACTTCTTATCTGCATGTATGTCTGTGTACCACTTGTGTGCCTACCATCCTCAGAGGTCAGAAGAGGGTGTTGAATTCCCTGGAACTAGAGTCACAGACAATTATGTACTGCCATGTTGGGACTGGGAATCAAAGACAGGTCTCTGGAAGCCAAGTCAATGCTCTTAACTGTTGAATCCTATCTCCAGGCCCCTAAGAAAAACCACTTTTTATCCTTTGAAAGTCTCTTCCATTTACAGAATGTACATTGGTCATATCCATCCACTACTACCTCCCTCCAACTCATCCTAATTCTTCTCATTCCATCTCCCTCCCAATCTCAAATCTTTGTATTTTTTCTTTGTTACTAATGACCCCTGAGTCCACTAAGGGCTGGCTGGATGCTCATGGGCGCATACCCTCTCACGAGGACATGAGCAACCTACCATCAACCAAGTCCCTGCAGAAGAGTAACTCTCCTCCCTCAGCAGCCCTCAACTGCCGATACCTTCCCAGAAGGAGGTGGGGCTTCAGCCCATGCTTGCTGGAATTTGTTGTTCTTGAGACAGTGTCTTTCTAGGTAATCCCAGTGGGCCTGGAACTCACTATGTAGACCAGGCTGGCCTTGAACTCACAGAGATCTGCCTGTCTCTACCTCCAGAGTGCTGGGACTAAAGGCGTGCACCATCATATCCAGCTCATGCTCAAATTTTGACTGGCTTGATCTTATAGCACAGAATTTCTTAAGTGTTTTCTACTCATGACCCCTTTTCACCTGAAAAGTGTTATACAACTCTGGGCATGTAAGTGTGCTAAATACGTGTACAAATCACTTAGTGATAACAAATCATGAACCAGCTTAAAAAATAATTATTTGATATATGTTGGCTTTTGCTATTTTTTAAAGAACAAAGCAAATACTAATAAGATAATGTGCTTGATTATTTTTACATAAAAATTTAAATGCTAGCTGAACATTTGACCCTACAGGATGTAGAACTTCAGCATTTCTCTGCACTGAACGTTGTTTGGGTTTTATAATCATTAATGCTGAGAAACATATCACTTCACATAAATATGTGGTATAAAATAGTAGAAATGTTTTAGTGGCCATTTCAGATATTGCTGGGGAATTCTGTGTTGATCTCAAACAAAAATTCACCTCATGATTTAATGACCTTTTAGGAAACTCAAGTCAGCAACTCAAATGGCAATTTTTAAAATCAAGCATTCTAACACAATATAACCCAAGTATATACAGATGTAATGCTTACACCCTGAGGAGTGATGGTAAAAAATATTAAAATGCTTTTATTTTCTATAATTAATCCATCATGTTTCTACAAAAGTGAGAAGCTTTGCCTGCACAGTAAAAGCAGTCAATTCATAACCTATACTAGTCTCAAATCTCAGCCTAAATGTTTCAGCCAGCAATTGTTGGGGTAGCACCATGTACAGTGCAAAGTGTCTGTGTGTTGTGTGTTCAGAACCAAGGCTGCAGTGAGGTCACATGATGCAACATGGGTGAGCACTACCAGGACCACCTCATGTTCACTTGCCTTTGATTTTGAATCAATTTGTGGTCACTGCAAGTTCAGAAACTTTTCACCATCACCAAATTTTTGCGGCCCCCACATTCAGTGTCACAGCCCCATATGCAGGCATGGCCCACAGATCAGAACTCTGCACTTTGTCACCCGGTGTCCAGAGTCTAGAGATTTCACTGTCGCCCAGAGGGTATAATTCACAAGACATGCACTGCCAACCTTCCTTCTGATCCCTGCCGCTCTGGCAGACTTCCACGCTGTTTCAATCCAAACCATCTCTTCTGGAACAAGTAAAGTTTCATCTTTGCCAGAATAGGTCTTAGCCCTAAACCAAACCAGGCAGCTGTTTGCCAAACTCAGCAGTGATGCTGGATGCTAATGATCAACATGGAGCTAAGGCCCTAGGAATGAGTGATGGAATGGAAAGTGATGATGCTTGATTTTCCAGCAACAGTTGTAACGTATTTATAATATAACATAACATAGGATCTATCTAGTTGGCTCTGGCCTGCAGGGCATCCATAAAATTTATATTCATTTATTATTCTTCTACATTTGTGGAAAGAATGTTAATGAAACATTTGCTTTATCAAAGACCCTTGGTATAAAATAAGTTGGACATCTTGAAGCTAAAGAGATCTTAAGCGTTATTAAGATATATAGAAGGAAGTTTGGAAGAGAACAGAAGGAATGCATTGTAATTCTTTCTTCATGATTCTCTTCGGAGAAATGGTCTTTCTGGATAAACAAGGATGGCCTCACACAAGATCTTCCTCCTTTAGCCCCACAGCTGCTGAGATTCCGGCCACGGGCCACCGTCTCTCTTAGTGAGCCATTCCCCCTGAGTGCCTACATCCCCCAAACGTTCACATTGAAGCTGAATGTCACATCCACACTGCTCAGATTCCATCCTTAGGTTATTCTAACTTGGGATCAAAAGACAGCCACAATTAAAAGCAGAAAATTACAAGGCTGCTTCTACAACCTCAATTTTGTAGGAATTCCAACTCTACTTAAACCTGTACGCAACTTTCCAGGTGAGTCTCACATGTACGGCTGCAAGGTTCATACCAACGGCAGCAACATATACTAGGTGATATCTGGATTGCCCAACGTTCTCGAAGAACAGAGTAAATAAAATATATGCATGTTTAATCTATAAATATGTTCATGAATACATATGAGTATATCAACAGATGATAGAGATTTATTATAAAACACTGGTTTGTACAATTGTGGGAGCTAGGAAGTTCCACGACTTTCATCTGCATGCTTGATACACAGGAAAGTCAATATCATAGCTCAGACTTGAGCACTGAAGAGCTAATGATGAGATTTCAGACCAGAATTGAACATCTGAGAGTAAGGAATTCAAGAGTAGATGATAAATGTCCCAGCCCAAGCAGTTGGAGTACATCCAACCCTCCTCCAACTTTTCGTTCTAATTTTTAGCCCCTCAATGGATTAACTGATGGTTATTCACATTAGGAAAGTCATCTACTTTGCTGGACCCACCCCCCCCTCAAATACTAATTTCTTCCAGTCTTTAAAGACATTCCCCAGGGATCATTCTTAATCTGCTATCTAGACATGCTACAGCCCAGTCAAGTGGGCACATATAATTAGTCATAAGTCAAAACCACTGTCGTCATTCCTATTGCTATCTACTAAAGCACTGATACTAACAGTTTCTAGGAAAACATGTAACCAGACTAAGTCAAGTCCATGATATACTTGCCCGCCCGGATACCATGTTGTCACTGTTCATGTCTAGCTACTCATGTTGTAAGGCCAATAACGTCCAACAGTTGCTTATGCCATTTTTGAGGGTACTGTTGGCTAAGGAAGTTGTCCTTTGAAGCCACCACATTTTTACGCTATTATAAGTGGCAGAATATGTGCTTAAACTACACAGAAATTTTCATGGAGTCACTTTTTCTCACTCTTCTATTCTCACTTACTGCCTTAGGATTCAGACATGCATTGCCTTGGTTACTCTTAAATAACAACTACCTGCTACACTGATCATTACCTCTCCCGTTTATGCCAGTCCACGGACTTGCTACAACCTTTGAGTATATACCCAACCTCTTGTTCTCTCTTCCTTTAGGTCTACTGCATCCAGAAGGAGTTGCCCATGTAAACACCCTTTATTACAATACCCATTTAATATCTGGTGGACTCACAAGTCCTCCACACGTGCCCAGGCAATCCTCTATCACAGGGCATTCAAGGTGCAAATGCGAATTTTCCTTCATTGAGAGTATTTGCTCCAAAAGAGAGATCATTTGTAGAAGACAGTAAGAAATGCTCTTTTATTTATTCATGCTGATTTGCAGAGGAACTTAAAAGTACAAAATCTGAGTTGCAAAAGTCATAAGTACACATCTCAGTTTTGACCTTTGTTCTCCCTGCCCCTTGACGCTCCCCAAAATATCACAATAGCCTTCCTAAGTAAATGGCAATGCCTAAATCATCAAGGTATTGTAAGGCCAGAGGGCCTCTTCCATCCTCATCAAGGGAAGTGTTAAAGAGAAGTCGCCTTTTATACAACATACCACAGCCTTCTTAAATAAATTATACAACACACCATAACCTTCTTTAAATAAATTAAAGTATGTTCACTATCCCAAAAGGACCCATCAAGACCTTAATGAAAGATATAAAAATAATAATAAAAGAAGTTCCACGTTGGATTTCATGACGGGGTATAACAACACAGAAATCTCAGGTCTCTCTTAAACAACTTTTAGTCATGATATTGTTTCTAATGTGAGGGCCACAGGGGAACAGCAGCAAGAACAGCTGGATGACAAAGCAATATTAAAGACCCTGGGGGTGGGGGGGGTATTATTCTGTATTTTCTTTTTTGTTTGCTTTCCACTGTGATGTGTTTGTGAAGTATTTTTTATTGCAACATATTCATGGTACATAGCACTGGGTTCCATAAAGACTGTGGCTTCCAATTTAAATTGCTTTATAAAATGAAGTTGGAAATTACCACGGCTGTAGAAATGCCTACCAAGTTTCCTACCAACCCTTCAAGTCAATCACCATTTCATCTATCTTCAAAATTAATTAGCTCAGGACCCTGGACCATGAGGACCCGTGGGTGTCTTTTGTAGCTCTGGTAGGTAAAAAGACACCCACAGGGCAACCTGGGTCACCATGGTCCAGGCCACTTGAAGGCATCCACAGGCCCACTTGATGCTACGTGGCTCAAGACAGCAACAGACACCCACAGGGCAGTCTGGGTCCTCATGATCTGGGCTGCTTGAAGGTATCCACGGCCTTCCCAGGGGTGTCATTATGATGAGCAAGTATATGGTGGTGAAATGGGAAAGAAAGAGATGTGGAATGGTTTGTGTGCTGTGGTAAGAGGCTCATGTTGGCAGCCTGCTTGCCATCCTAGACCAGCCTGACATTCGGGCTTGGGCTGCTGCCTAGGGCCATGTTTGGGTCTGTGGTCCTACCGTAGCTGGAGTCTGTGTTGACATCCATGGCCCACATTGCCACCAAGGCAACGGGGATGCTAGGGGTCTGGGCCAACACCTGTAGCCATTTTGGTATCCAAGGTCCATGCTGCTACTGGGCCCATGTTGATCTTGAGTGGCCTGTGCTGCCACTGAGGGACATGATGATATTTGTGGGAGCCCACAGAGGTTTCCTAGTGAGATCTGAGCTTGCTTTTCCCAGCAGGACTGCATAAGAGGATGATTGGACCTCGGGCCTGGGTACCAGGTGTTTGGAAGGGTCTACACTTGGCTGTATCTAGCAAGGGGGAGGTCTTTTGCCTTGCCTCGTGGCAAGTTCTGGGTTGTTGGGTATTGGCCCAGGTCCTCCTGAAGCTATCCTGTTTCTTCTTCCTTCCTCTTGTCAGCTAGGCCCATCATTCTATCTACAAGTTATTTATTCCTCTCTCCTCCTCATAGGAACCCTGTGAAAGGTGGGGGCTGGTTCCCCACAGACATCCACCCCCAGGCCTGAGCTGCTGCAGAGAGCCATGTCTGGGTCCATGGCCCTGCAGCAGCCAGGGTCTGTATTGACGCCCATGGCTTCAGTAACCACTGTGCAGACAACCAGGGTCTGGTCAGAGTTTATGTTGGTGTCCTGGGGACATGCTAATCTGGATGGCTTGTGCTGCCACGGGGTCCATTGTGACATCTCCAGTCTTTACAACATATTAATAGAATATTTCACCCCATTAGAGATGTGGACTGATGGCCTTTACCCATCAATAGGTAATAAGAAGAACAAGTAAGGGTTGGGTGAGGGTCAAAGACTGTTATGACAGACAAGCACCCCTACATGAAAACAAGAAGGGGAAAGATTGAATAAAATGTTCCTCTCTCACCCTGTTCATCTCTTGTATTCCCACACTAGTCTCTTAACTAATCTTCATATGTTCACTACAGTTATGTTCCCACAGTAGCCAAACAAGTATTATTATTACTGTCAAATATACATCATAATATTATGGATGGAATTGTTGGCTTCTAAAATGTATACATTGAAGGGCTACCCCTACCCCACCCCAGTGTGGCTACATTTGGACTATGAAAGTAAGAGGTTAAATAAAATCACAGACTTGGGCCTCTGATTCAGTAGAATTAATACCCTTTAAGAAGAAACATGGAGGAATTTGATTTTTCTGTTCTCCTCTCCTCCTCTCCCCTGCCTTCTCTTCCCCCCCTCCCCTCTTCTTCCTCTTCTCCCTCCATCCCGCTCATCTGTCCCTGTTACACACACTGAGAAAAGACCAAGTGAGCACACACCAGGAAGGCTGCTGTGCACAACCAAGTTGAGAGCCCTCACCAGAGATCAACCCTATGGTCCCCACCTCCATTTTAGACTTCCCAGTCTCTGGAGTTGCGAGATAATGTATTTCTGTTGTTTAAGCCTCCTCTTTGTTGTGAAAGTCTGAGCTAACTAAAACAAATATCATAAAATTTACTACTAACACCATTTTACAAAAGTGTTCAACTCAGTGCTGTTACATTCATCCACAGTTTTTTACAGTCATCACCACCATCTAGTTCCAGAACCTTTTTATCACCCTGTAAGAAAAACCCTGCATTCATTGGGCGGTCATTCTCCATTTTCTATACCCCGCCCCCATCTGATGCTTTCCATTCCTATAGCTTTGACTCTTCTAGGTATTCATATAAAGCCTGAGGCCTTTAAGTCTGCTTGGGCTTTGCTTGCTTGCTTGCTTGCCTGTCTCCCTGTCTGCCTGCTTGCTTGCTTGTTTTTTGAGAAAGGGGTGAGCTTAATCTACCACACTGCTAATAGACAGACATGGGCAGGCTAGGACTCTCTACCCTTGGCTAGACAGCCCATTCTGGCCTTTTACTTACAATCTCCTACCTCAGCGCCTCTGAGTGCTAGAATTACAGGAGTATGCCACCATGTCTGTGTGTCTGTCTTCTTTCAGCGAGCATGGTGTTTTCATATGCTGACTCTGTGAGGTGACTTTTGTTCTGTGAGGAACTGCCAGACTGTTCCACAGCAACTAAATTCCCACTGTCATTATTCTAGTCTTTCAGTTTCTCCACATCCTGACTCTTGTCGTTCTACAATAATCTTTTGGAAGTGCAAACCCCATCAGACATATTCCTCCCCCTTTTAGATTAAAAAGAAACCCCTTTGCTATGCCTACAAGGCCTAACATTCTTTGGCTGCTTTCTCATCCCTATACACTAGCACTCCCTACCCTCCGTCTCTGAGAAGCAGTGCACAGGTCATCCACTAGTGCTTGTAAAGTGTTCAAGGCACTCTAATTACACAGAGATCTCATACCTGCTGTTCCCTTGTCTCCTGCTAACAAAGATCTCTGTTAAAACAAACATGCTTGGGAGAATCTTCCAGGGAATACTGTAGAAAGAAAAGGCCTGGAGAGTCACACATGTACCCTTTAACACCCGTAATCTCATCACTCAAATTCATTGCCTTCATAGCCTTCAGATCTAAACCTCGTCATAGATTCACGTACTGTCTTTGTCTACTAGAACGTGAGCTTCATGAATGCGGAACTTATGTCATGTTTATGTTCACTGCTACGTCTCCAGTCACTAAAGAGTGTCTGGAGCAGAATAAACACTCCACAACATTCATCATTCATGATCAATGACTTAATAAGTGAATGAACAAAAGAATTCCAGACCAAAGAAGATTGTGGGTCAAGAATGTAAATACTAAGTTCCATTAAGCACCAGATGTGTTTTGTTTTGAGTCAGGGTCTCATTGTAGAACTCACTATAGCAGCCAGCCTGACTCCAAACTCATAGTGATCCCCGCTCAGTCTCCTGAGTACTGGAATTATAGGCATGAGACACCATACATGCTAAGCATAGGGTACTGTAGATGGTGGGACTTTATTCCAGGAGTGGTGAGAGCAAGAAATGGGTAACAGGCTTGAGACAGAGCTTCAAGTTCTTGTGAGCTTAGCTAAGGGCCTTTCTGTTCATCTTGAAAGCTACAGTCGTGCCACCAGCCCCTGGGGAATTCTAAACAAAGGTAGTTGCACACCTTATGAAGTATTACAGTGGTGGCTATGTTCAGACTAAAGCCAAAATCAGAGAGAGATGTGAAAAAACTGTGAACACCTGAGAAGAAAGAGAAGGGCTTGGATGCAGAGCTGATTGTGCACCAAAATGATCCCTGGTGCTTGCTGATCAACATATTCTAGGTGTGCTTGGTGACCTGTCACATGTTCCAGGTGTTCTTGGTGACCTGTCACATGTTCCAGATGTGCTTGGTTACCTAGCACATGTTCCAGGTGTGCTTGATGACCCATCACATGTTCCAGATGTGCTTGGTGACCTAGCACATGTTCCAGGTGTGCTTGGTGACCTGTCACATGTTCCAGGTGTGCTTGTTGACCTAGCACATGTTCCAGATGTGCTTGGTGACCCATCACATGTTCCAGATGTGCTTGGTGACCTAGCACATGTTCCAGGTGTGCTTGGTGACCCATCACATGTTCCAGATGTGCTTGGTGACCTAGCACATGTTCCAGGTGTTCTTGGTGACCTAGCACATGTTCCAGGTGTGCTTGGTGACCTGTCACATGTTCCAGGTGTTCTTGGTGACCTAGCACATGTTCCAGATGTGCTTGTTGACCTATCACATGTTCCAGGTGTACTTGGTGACTATCACATGTTCAAAGTGAGGAAGGTATGGAGTGAAAAACTGCACTAAGGTCTGAGCCCTGTCAAATAATAGTGTTGCTGTTCACCAGAAGAGAGGGGAAGGAATGAGATTTGGATTCTAGAAAAGCTTGCTTCGAGTTTTCATTAAATTAAAAGTCAAGTAGATACTTCGACAGATGAACCTCAAATCCAGCCAAAGGGGAGAAAAAAATGGGGAAGACAGAAGAGAAGGGAAAGGGATAGGAGAAGAGGAGGAGAGGAAGGCAGAGGGGAGAAGAAAAGAGTCGGGGGAACGGAGGGGAGTGGAGGGGAGGGAGGGAGGGAGGAGACAGGACAGGATGGGACAGGAGAACTCGGCTGGAGAACCAGGCTTTATTTCAAGGGGGCAAGTCCATGGATTTTGAAGAAACTGTCGGTGAGAGTTCAAGCCATGATATGAACATGGGGACAGAGGAGGGAAATGTACAAGTACCAAAGAAGCAGCTGGAGATAAGTGTCAGAAAGGAACAATCTAGAGCATCCTGGTGGCCCCGGACTCCAGAGGTGGGTGTGTTTAACAGGACACCTAAGCCCGGAAGCCTTCACTGACTTTGACTTCAATTTGTATCATGAATGTCTAATATGCTTCTAAACCTCAGGGATGAGCACACAGAGAGAAGACAGTCCCTCCAACTATGACCAGGATATACACCTAAAAAGTTCATTTCCTGCCCTCCCCCCATACCATCAGAAAACCGGAGAAATCAGAGCAGAAGCTCCACCTTCCTTCTGAACCTGTCTGTTTCACGAGACACTGAGACACATTTATTCTAGGCTAAGAGTAAACTTCCCATGGAATTTACATGTGTACTGCCTAAAGTAGTTCGAGTTATTATACCCATTTTTCATCTTCACTTAAGGGACTTTTTCAAAAATAGAACCAGACACCACTTAGTGTGGAAGTAAGGTCTTTCTCGACTTCACTGACATGTCTTGGTACAGAACACACATGCTTGATTTGTTCCGAGGCCAGCGTGGCTCTGGGGTGGGGGGGGGGGGAACACAGGTGGAAATGCTCAGGAAGCAAGCGGGCCAAGGGCTGTGAGAGATGAAATGCGAGCATGCGTGCTTCCCTAACCGAGGCCAGGCATGCAGCCATCGACAGTCAGAGCTCCCTGTAGAATTCCCCGGGGTTTTCTGTCCACTCTGCTCTCATTTGAACTGTTTTTATAGCCATGATAAACGGACTCCAAATAGAAATGCTTCAGAACACATGGTCTCTGGTGCTGGAGTAGGTTCAGATGTGTTTCTGTTGTAAATACGCACCCTGGTTCTTGGGATTGTTCTCTGGGGTCATTAAAAGCCCATGAAAGAACACGGAGAGTTAAAGGCTGATTACCCTCAGCGAGTGAAACACCATGCAATGGAAGATCAGGTATGTTCAAATTGTCTGAAACCCATTCTGGCAGGAATGCCCAGGCTCCTACCCACAGAATTCACAGGCTTCACTGTGTGATACATCAATATTCAGAGAGTCCTCCTCCAGGGTTTTGTGGCCCTACCTTCTGCCCTGGGGAGAGTAAGACTTCAATGGGATCAATCTAACAGTCTTTCATGAGTTCAAACCATTACACCAAATGCTAATGAAGAGTAGAGGACTCTAGGATCAATGATCCAGGGCCTATGTACTCTCAAGACACAGTATGAGGAGACCTAAGAAAATGGACATGGCAGACAGCCGCAGAGCCATGCTGGAATCCAGCTGGACAGGAATCCCTGACCTTCCCATGGTCCCTGTGCCCTAGGATTATAATACTGGTTTTGCAGAACTGTTTTAAGAATTAGAAACAAAGGCCATGTTCACTGCTTAGATAACAGTTCACGGTAGCTCTCCTGATCTAGTCCACTATCACAGAACACAGATACTCAGCAATACTACTACTACTATTAATATTAATAATAAGCATTTCTCAAACTGCTGATGGTAGGAAATGAAATACTCTCTTTCAACTTGAAATCCAGCCTGAGGATAATCCAGTAAAGATAAAAACAGAAACGCCCCTGGTAATCTCCTTTAGTGGGAAAATAGGCTTTAAAAATTAATTTCTATTTTTTCTCCCTTTCTCTCTGTCCCTCAGTCTCTTTCACGCTATATTTTCGTTATCATTCTCTCTCTCTCTCTCTCTCTCTCTCTCTCTCTCTCTCTCTCTCTCTCTCTCTGTGTGTGTGTGTGTGTGTGTGTGTCTCTCTGTCTCTCTCTCTCTGTCTCTCTCTCTGTCTCTCTCTCTCTCTCTCTCTCTCTCTCTCACACACACACACACACACACACACACAATTTCTTCACAACTGCGCCGTCAGCAAGTGAGCTGGCATTAACGTGGCAGCAACAGGATCTGGTGGGCAGAGGAGAGCCCTGCTCACACCACAAAGCTCTAATTCATGTTCCCCAGCATTCTAATTCCCTTGATTGTCATTCGCTAATTCAGAACAAACAGTGGGAAAACTCAGCGACCCGACTGTTCAGAGCAGACTACCAAATGAACTTGAGCTGAACCATCCCATCGTCTCAAGGAGCGAAAGGACATGGGAAAGAAATAATACAGGCTCCTGCCAAGACAGAGGGTAGACAAAGCATGGATTTCAGTGTGGCTAATTCCCTAGGAGAGATTTCACAAGGGCCCAAATCTTCCAAAGCATGAAAATCACATGGGCTTTTACCAAAGAGGAAGTCAGACACAATGCAGGGAAGGGCTTGGGAGCATTGGCTGGCTGCCCAGGCTCCTGAATGTGTCGGTTTGTCCAGCCAGCCCAGCAAGTACATGCAAATGCAGCCCCAGAGCTAAGTGGAGCTGAGGGAGGTGAAGCCATAAACAATAGGGGGAGTGGCGATTCTCAAGGAAGGTGTTCCTTAGCGGTCCATTGTTGAAGATGGAGGTGAAAAGGAAGTATTGGCTACCCACTCCAATACATCTCAGATCCAAAAGCTGTTTCCACCTAATCACCAACAAACAGCCCAGTGCCCAGCTCTGGGCTGTGGGTATGGTAGATTTTTAAAGAACACAGCCCTTCCCTGAAAGGCAGCCCAATGTCTGATAGGGAATGTAAAAATCACCACCAGGAAAAGGCATCCCAATGGAAATATGTCACTCTCAAAATTCACATCCATGTTCTTTTCACTATTTAGTCTCCAGTGCCTACCACCCATTGCCAGTTGTTTGGCTAAATGGAAGGCAAGTTAAATTCAAAATACTGTTATATTGACCATATATTAGAGCTGAGGTCTGAGCATATAGATCAATGGTATAACACTTCCCTGGCATGTGTGAAGGCCTGGGTTTGATTCCCTAGAATCCCACGAAAAAGAATAAAATAAAAGCTAAATAAGGAGAGAGGTTAATGTAGAAACAGATGGTCAACTGAGTTTCCCCAGAAAAAAAATAAAAATACAATAGGATGTTATAGACAAAAGAAAATATTCCAGCAAGAAGGAAGAGTATAAGACTGTGTATATAAGTATGCAAGAAATTAGAATCCCATGTGTTGATCTGAGTTACTGTTTCTTAATGTGTGGTCTATAGACCACCCACAATGGATTTTGACTTTACAATTTAATTCGAGTCTCTTGAATGGAGAACCCAGAAATTTACATTTCTAATAATCGTCTAATCTGTTTTAAGGCGTATAAAAATTGATCTGGCTAAGGGGATAAGTCAAATTTAAGCAAATGTATACTCTTCCCTAAACAGCAGACACACACACACACACACACACACACACACACACACACACACACACACAAATAAAATAAAATAAAATAGTAGGTAGGGGGAGAAGGAACGAAGGGAGCTAATTTAAGTTCTGTATAGAGGACGTTAGTGAAGGGGTTTGAGTCCACTCCACCTGCTAGTCCACGAAGTGACTGCTTCACTGTGCTGAGACCAAACAGGACATCTGTGGCCTGTGTCAGACAACCGAAGTCCCTCTAAGCCATTCGTTAGCAGTTTTACTCTATCCCAGGGCCAATGAAACACTAGTGTAGGTTCCTAAACAAGATCCTGACTGTCTCTACCTCTCAACCTACCACGTACTCGTTGAGGGGAGGGGGATTCCTTTTGACCAGCATCCCAATCACTGACTTTCCCGCCCCCCCCCCCACCTTTCCTGTCCTTAACAATTCTTGAATGCATTTCTTACATTCACCTCTCCATCGACTAGCCTTCACGTCATGGCAGACTCGCTCTGTCCTCACTGTTCTGTTGACATGGCTCTGAACCCTCCAGTAACTTTGTAATTGCCCAGTCTGCCAGACATTCTGTGGTGCTTGCCCTTTCTCCTTGAGTGACCCCGTGTTAGTACCTTAAACCTCATCATCCACGTTCCTCTTATTTTCCCAAACTTTCTATTGTTTCTATTATTCCACATTTTTAAAATCAATGAACATCTGTTCTTGCCTTTGCATACCTAATTCTTGTAAGCAAATTCACCCAGCATCTGCTACTGTTGTCTGGGTACAAAAGTTACCCTAATATTGAGAAGCTTAAAAATACCCATTTTATTATGCTCCCACAACACTGTGGGGCAAGAATCTGGAAAGGGTACAACAAGGATGAGTCCTCTTTATCCAAAACATCTGAGCCTAAGCTCAGAGGACTCAAGGCTGGAGTGACTTACAGGCTAGACATGTGTGGTAGATGAAATGTGTGCAACCCCAGATATTGGTACTGGAAGCCCTAAACTCAATGGAGCGGTACTATAACACTATGACGTGGAAACTTTGAAGGGAAATTGAGTTTGGATGAGGTTTGTGGGTGAGGACATCACACTGAGATTGGGAAAAAGGGGAAGAGAGTACAGCAAAAGGTACACAGTACAGCCAAAGGAGACCATCAGCAAGCCAGGAGGGGACCCTCAGCAGACACAAGATCTCCTAGCACCTTGATCTTGAACTCCCAGGCTCCAGAAATAGAACTGAGTATTTTGTTTTGCTCCCCTGTCGTTGATATTTTTGCCATAGCAGCCCAAATGGATGAAGACAGACTGGGGAGAGGACTCTTTACTGGTGTTCAGTACCTAGTCTGGAGTGACCAGGATGTGTTCCAACATGTGATCTCTCCATGCAGCCTAGGCTTCCCTGCAGTGCACTAGCTTGGGACTGGAGGCCAGGATGTTATAATTAACAGGGCAGCAGCTGCATGGTATTTTCTGGCTTAGCCTCTGAAGTCACACAGTATCATTTTCACCTGTAACACATGAGTCATACATCTATGTGAGTTCAAAGTGAGGGACATACACGCCATCGCTTAAAAAGAAGACTAATATGCAAGAGCTTTGTAAGAGTTATAGAACATCCATAGTCATAGATTATACATAACTTCAAAATAGTCATCTCAAGCCTGGTTCTATATTTATATTTCCAACTGATTGTTGTTGCTGTTATTATTATTATTTTATTTAAAAACAGGATATAATTATAGGCACTTGTTAGGAGGAAGACACAGTTCTAAGTATTGATATATATTAAATCATACAAACCCCACAGTAACACTAGGAGGTCAAAACTATTATCATTACTACTTGAAAATATTCTTAAATTATTTCCAATGGTATATAATAATTGCACATATTTGTAGGAGACTGTAATATATACATGTATTCAACATATATTAATCAAATAACAGTAACTAACATATACTCATCATCTCAAACAGTCATTGTTTGCTTTGAAAGCACCAAAGTCCTTTCATATAGCTATTTTGAAACAAATAATAAGCCATTATTAAATGTAGTCACCCCACCGTATCATAGAGTACTAGAACTTCTTCCCTTATATATTTCTTTGGGGGTTTTTTTTGTACCCAATTACCATTTCCATTCCCCATTCCCAGCTTCTAGAAGCTACTATTCTATTCTCTACTTTTATGAGGTCAGCCTATATAGTTTCCACATGTGTGTGAGGACATACGGTAATTGCCTTTCTATGCTTATCATCACTGTTTTAAAAAGATGCTAAACATTGCTCATTAAGAACACCCAGAAAATACAATGGAGCTATTCTATGACCCAAGCAATCTGTTTCCAAATCTTAGTCTTTTAAGCAGGAAACTACCTGGCACAGATCTTCCACGGGCATTTCAAAACCAGAACAATCAAAATAGAGTTTTAATCTACCATTTCCCAATTAAAATAAAAATATCGTACTGTATTTCTTACACAGTCTCTCCTGACTAAAAATTCTACCATTCATGTAAAGTCCAAACAACATGTTGAGAACCAACCAAATCTCCTATACTCTCCAAGTTCCTATGTGAAATTTGTCCCCAAACTATGTCAATAAACAGCTTAAGGATTCCCACAGTCCCCCACTGTTTCCCATCCTGGGAACCCCATGAACATTGTTCCCTGTTCTACTGTATTCAGCTTCATCTGGACTCCTGCTTTGTGGTGGTTTGAATGAAAATGACCCCCAAAGGGAGTGGCACTATTAGGAGGTGTGGCCTTGTTGGAGGAAGTGTGTCACTGTAGAGGCGGGCTTTGAGGTCTCATATATGTTCAAGCCATGCCCAATGAGACAGACCACTTCCTGTTGCCCACAAGTGAAGATGTAGGACTCTCAACTCCTTCTCCAGCACCATATCTACCTGCATGCCACCATGTCCTACCGGGATGATAATGGACTAAACCTCTAAACTGTAAGCCACCCCGATCAAATGTTTTTCCTTTATAAGGGTTGCCATGGTCATGGTGTCTCTTCACAGCATTAGAAACCCTAACTAAGACATGCTTTCTATCTCCTTCTATGATGATATTTCTAAGTAAAAATGGATCATTATACCCATTGCTTAAAACTTTCAAAGGCTTCTAATGGAATAAACTAAAAATGTTAGTACACCACACAAAATCCCCTCTGGTGTGGTCTCTGGACACCCTGACCACCTGTGCTCTGTCCCTCGCCTTTGTCAGCCTCTAGCTATGAGAAATCCCTTTCACCTCCTAACTTGCCATGCTTCTTCCCTTCCCCTATATACACTTTGTTTTCCCTCCTAATCTTGCCCCAGTTCAACCCCTTGGAAAACTTTCTTTTAAAATAGATAGCAAAGCAGACATGATCGGGATGGAGGACGCTGTTAAGGATACTCACCTCTTTTGAGACTGTGTACAATATGATTGGGTTAGGGAGTCAGATGTCAAGTAACCAGGAAAACCATGCTCCATCCTGGTAGCTTTGTCTCTTTATGGTTAAAATGCCACTTTGTGACTCAGTAGCCACTGTTAGGTTCTTCCCACCATATCAGAAATTCAGATAGCAGTGTACCTTCATGATGACTGTGTCCATACCCATCAAAGAACATCTTGACAAGCAGAGAAAGAAAGAAAAACTCACAGGACCATCTTTGGCCCAGAGCATATCTTAGAGTGGGATGAAGGTTGTACCCAAAGGGAAGAAGTTAATGATGACATCAGAAGAGGAAAAGAACCATAGAAAATTTCTTTAAAATCTACACTGCAGAGCTCAATGGGCCACTATCGCCCCTCGAGTCGGCCCCACTCATCTTTCCCTGGAATATTTTGCTTTGCTTTGCTAAGTAAATTTCTGCTTGAACTGCCTATGTCTCTTGGCTTAACTGTTTCCTTAAAAAAGATAAGAACTGACGAGAATTCTGGAATGGTAGCACAGGCTGAAATCTGAGTACTCAGGAGTCTGAGGCGCAGAGTTGTTGTGAGCTTGAGGCCAGGCTGGACTATACAGTGAGTGCTGTGTCGTCCAGATATATAACAAGACTATGTTTCAAAAAGCTAAAAGAATAAGACTTTGCCTAGCAGCACTGTCCACTTACAGCCAGCCTTACAGAGCTTTTCTTGACATCTTTCCCAAGGACCATTGATTATGTCACTCTTATCCCATCACACGGGTGCAATAGTGGTACAATAGATGTGGGAGAAACCAACGAACATCTGCCTGGATTTAAGGCCCACTCCATGAGATGGAACTCATGCCGGACACTGCTTGGGTGGGTGAGAATCTGAGACCAGATAGGCCATGAGACCAATACTGCCATTTTGCTAAAAGAGCATAGCAATTTAATGACTCCCAATGACATTCTCCTAGTCTCATAGATCCGTGTCTTGCTTAGCCACCATCCTGCAGTATATGGGAACTATGTGCGCTGAACAATGTGCAGAAAGCGAGAGACCTTGGAACACTCAGTCCTAAATGGGATGTCTCCATCAAATCCCTCCCCTCAGGGCTCAGGGATCTATGTAGAAGAGGAAGAGGAAAGACTCTAAGAGCTAGAGAGGATGGAAGACAGCAAGGAAGCAGGGCTTTCCAGACACAACAGGGCTGAGTACATATAAACTCACAGAGACTGTAGCATCATACACAGGTCTAAGGCAGACGGAGCCCCAGCACTGAGAGGGGAAGTGTACACAAGCTCTCATCCCTAACCCAGAAGCTATGTCCTATTGTAAAAAGGAAAAAGGACATATTAGTTTTCTCCAACGGAGTCTCAGTAGATGCTGTACAACCACACTTAAAGGCCAACCCCATGCCCAGAAGTAGATGGCCAACACAAAATGAACTCAACGGTGTTTTTAGAGGTGTTTTATTTCGTAATGCTTTGTCTGGGCATTTTTTTTTTTAAATCTTACAGGCCTTTTCCTGTATACTGTGGTTTCCAATTTTGATTTTTTTTTTTTGTGGGATTCATGTGTGTGTGAATTTGTGTGTGTGTCTCTGTCTGCATTTCTTATGCTTTTTCTTTGGCTTTTTTGTTTGTCATTTTCCACTGTGTTTGTTTAATTGTTCATGTGTTTCCTAATGAGAGAGAAAAGATGGGTTTGCATTTGGGTGGGTTGGGGAAGTAGGGAGGATATCGGAGGAGCTGGGAGGGGAGAAACTGCAATCAGAATATATTGTATGAAAAAAAACTATTTTCAATACAAATTAAAATTATAATAAAAACTTACAAATATGCTGTTCTGAGGTTTCATTTAAAAAAGGAGAAAAAAAGAAAATGGAAATGCCATGCACAGCTGTTGTCACTTCTTACTTGGACGGTCATCTCTGAACATTCTCCTGTAGACCTCAGTGAACACTGATGGAGGAAGCTGCCCATGCCACTTTTTTTTTCTTTCCCACTCTGCAAAGCCTTGGGAACCCACGGGGTGGTATATGAATGTTGTATCAATGCTGTCTGTATCCACATCACAACTGCTTTTTCAGAGTATTTATTTGTGTGCATGTGGTTGTGTGTGTGCACACAAACGCACACAACTGGGTATGTGCACCTGTGTATGTGCACAGAGGCCAGAAGATGGTGTTGTGTGTCCTCCTCATTCATTCTCTGCCTGTTCCTTTGAGGCAGGGTCTCTCCCTGAGCCTTGTGATAACATCTACTTGATAGGCCCAGAGCCAACAAGCTCGAGCAGGCCATCTTCTTGTCTCTGCTTGCCTTGGAGCTTGGATTGCAGGCATTAGCCAATGCCCAGCTTAAGTGGATGCTAGGATCCACACTCCAGTCCTCGTGACTGTACAGCAAATGCTTCTGTCAAGCGTTCTCTCATCTCAAATCACAGCTGATTCAACTGTGTGTTGTGATCTCATATGGGTTTCAGGAAATGAAATGTGTAGATCACAAAAAAAAAAAAAACCACACAAAAAAGTTCTGAATACTTGATGTCCCTAAGTTAATTCAAAATCAAACACATCATGAATCTGAAGTGTTTCTGGAAGGGCTGGCCCATGTTGCATCTCCTGACTGCATTCTAGTCTTGGGTCTGCACACACATGTGCACGTTACACTGCACATGCCATCGTGCCCTGCAGCACTAATAAAGGCTTCCTGGAACACCTCTGTGCAGCCTGAGTGTATTGTGTGCTATGAACTGCAATGTGTTTGCTCTACAAACACGTCCTGCTTTTAGAGAAGTGTAACGGCTTGGTCACAGAAAACAAAGCCTTTTAGTGTTTTTCTATTATCATTCTTAGTCCATCACTATGAAACACTGTTCTGTCCTTTCCTCTACAAAAGAGAAAAAAGAAAATGAAAATGAATGACAGACCGTATGACTAGGTCTTAGGATATTTGGTTTTTAAAACTGTGGTTTAACAGGGCTGGAAAGATGGCTCAGTGGTTGAAAGCACCAACTGTTCTTCTAGAGGACACAGGTTCGATTCCCAGCATCCACATGGCATCTCACGCCTGTCTGTAACTCCAGTTCCAGGGCTTCTGACACCCTCATACAGACATACATGCAGGAAAAACACCAATGAACATAAAATAAAAGTAAAGTATATGTATTTAAAAAAACTGTAGTCTAAGTCACAGATTCAAACGATACAAAAATTATATAAATGATTTTTGGCTTGAAATTAGCACAGAATGTTCAAAACTTGCTGACATGACCCTAAACATATTTGTGTCATTCAGTCCTACATATTCATGGGAACTGATGTTCTAAGCATTCACAATTATAAAAGAAAAAATAGTGTTCAACTCCGAAAAACATAAAGATAGTCTATGTCCAGCAGTACCAAATTATTCAGGCAGGGTTTCAATGTTTACATAAAAATAAACAAGTACATCCATCTCATTAGCATGTAAACTTGCTTTTCTCCTTAAGAGTACATGCATACTGAAGAATTGTTTTCAAGTAGATTTCTTTATGATTTATTATCAATAAATGTTGGGTTCGTATACCTATTTTACATATACATTATATATATGTATGTATGTTGTGTGTATATAGGTATATTTGCATGTATGGTATATGTATTTGTGTATATGTATGTGTAACCTGAATACACATATACATATGTGTATATATGTGTATTCAGGTTAATATAAAATTTCCTGGACAAAAAAAATGAGTGATTAGTGACAAAGTTTAAGAAGCTCTGATTTAATGGCACCAAATATTTGGTACAAAGACAAAGAGGTAAATTGTAACCAATCCGTCCTATAAGCCAGTTCACAAGATAGGTGTGAACAATTAGTGAGGACAATTACACATCAAGTAACTTGTCTCTTTTTTTGCAACAACCATGCATGTGCACACTTGTACATGCGTGTGTGTGTGTGTGTGTGTGTGTGTGTGTGTGTGTGTGTGTGTGTACAAAAACCTAGCCAGTGACTGACAGAGGAAATATGTTCTGCAATCATACACCCATCCAAAGTAGACAAAAATCAACAGAATATATTGTTTATTTTACTGATAATTCAACATAGGTGGGGCACTGGAAAACACCTAAAACTGGAAAAATCCCCTACCCCCTGAGATCTACACAACCCACAATACCGGGTAAAGTGATGCCTTTCTTGGCTCTGGGACCCACACTTTTCCAGACTGATCCACTCTACTTACAGATTCCTGAATCTCCTTTCTCCAAGTGCATCCAAACAGAATCCTCCAAGACCATCCTTGGGATGTTAAGCATCTCATCCTTCTCTTTCCACATCCTTACCTCTCTTCTTGGCAATCAGAACATTCTAACCCACAGCACCAGATGTGCTTGAGTCCGTACTACAACTAGAGTACGATGCTCCAGACTGCCCTGAAGACCTCCATTCCTATGCCAGGCCGACACTGGAGTGGAGCGATCTGGACTATTAATTTCACTTCTACCATTAGTTAGCTATGTGATCATCTGTGAGCTAGTCCAGTTCAGAGACGTTATTCTGTAGCCTAAGAAATGATACTAACCGTAGCAATTTGCTGGACTGGTGAGGATGAACAAGGCACAGGTAAAGCAGTCATTACCACACCTGGACCACAGAGGCATTCACGAACAGTCACCCCCTTTCTGACCCCACTGACGTTTCCTCAGTCTGAGGCTCCTCCGGGTCCCTTCATTCCCATTCCCAATAGACACGTTCATTTTACCGCAGCACCTAGACAAGAGAACTTCAATGCCTACATTCTCACACTTGCCCCTGTGTATCAAACAATCCCAGTCCCGGCCAACCTGCAGATCCTGCGCTTTCTAAAGCTGCCACCTGCAGCTGGGATAGCTAGGAATGTAGCCCCAACTAAAACAGAAAATGTACCTAACACATCATGAGATTTGGAGGGAGGGGTAACGGCATGAGAGGGGGTAATTCCAAGCATAAACATCACAGATAACAAATCATGTCTGTGTCACAAGATCAGACATGCCTGATTAGGCACTGATACTTTAATTGCAGAAACACTTGATATTTATTCTTTATGCTGTGCGGGGCACTACGCAGAAACATTTCATTTTATTGTCACCGGATTCTCACAAGACTCCCACAAGTACAATAATTACTCCTGTTTTACAGATGAAGACATGAAGACTTTTAACTTGACCCAAAGTTAGAAAGTAAGAAAATATTAACGCACTCAATACTGCTAAATTCCTAAGTGCCTGGATGTGTTTGTGTTTTATTTTAACTGAAAGCGCGGAGGCTGTGGTTGGATTGTTTTCAACGTCCCAGTGAAGCGCACTGCTGAGCAAGTAGACGAAAAGCAGGACAGGTGTTACTTAAGGGAATGATGGAAGCTGAAACCTGAAGCCTCTTTGGGCGGGGGAGAGGTCTGGGCGACTGCACCCGGCTAGGAGCTCCTCCAGCCAGGCGTTGTCTCTCACTTCCAAAGTTGGAGCTCTCCTTGGTGGGAGGGGGCGGGGAGGAGGGGAGGCCAGTGACGTCACTGGGCAGCAGGGATAAAACTCTCCGACAGCATTCCCAGCTAGGTCGCAGCCTGGGGAGCTAAGTGCGTTGTCCGGTTCCGGGACACGCACTGTGCACCCATCGTTGGACTCACTCGCGGGAAGACATCATGCCCCAGAACGTGGTCCTCCCGGGCCCTGCGCCCTGGGGCTTCAGACTCTCGGGGGGCATAGACTTCAACCAGCCTTTGGTCATCACCAGGGTAGGTGTTTTCCCGTTCTGATTTTTGCTACAGGTCACCTGGCATCCCGGAGGCACAGGCAAGTGGCCTTGGAGGTAGAGGAGAATAGCCAAGAAGCCCGGGGAGGGAGGCAAGGATAATGCACCGGGTTGATGAGGGGGCGCTGAGCTTCTGGCTCCCAGTTGGACTTCAGCAACAAGCTGAAAAGATGCAAAGCAGTTTTGAGATTTAACCAAGTCAGCTCACACACCCTGTATCCCTTTTTCTTGATCCCCCAGCCACATTTCCAGGAGAGGTCAACTAACAGTGAGAATTCCTGGGCTCAGAGGAGGGTGCCAGAGCTGGGGGTGCTTTGGGCTCTCCCCACCCCACTTCCTTTCATAGTGAACAGATGCAGGGAGAGAGAGAAAGAGGTGCTGAGAATTCACAGATATCTGCTCGAGCTAAACCTGCATCTGGGCCATTTTCCTGCCTGGATGAGAACTTGGGCAGAGTGCTGTTCGCAGGGCATAGCATGGACTGGTCAAGTTGGCACCACTCATATCAGCCCAGACGGGGAAAATATTACCAATGTGTATTCCTCCGTTTCCAGGCTTTTTGAATAAATATTTTCCAAAGCTGGGAACTTGGCTGAGGAAACATTACCTATAATTCAAACAACAAAGAAAACCTGTACAATAGTTTACCTGATAGAGAACAACTACTCAGGCTAGTAACTTTGAAAAGAAGACTTCAGTAGCAAAAGCAAACTGCCTTATTCCATGTTATCTAAAGCAGAAACCAACAAGAAGAGGGGTGTAAAAATGAAACCCAGGGTTCCTTTTCTGTCAACGAATTTCTAGAGTAATTGTAACGCTTTATTTGGTCTAGTTAATAGTTTCTCAATTTTTTTGAAAGCAATCATTTCAATTACCACATGCAAGCCATTTTAAACATAAAGGCATAAACTTCCAAATATTATAATTTTATTTTCTAAATGTTATACTTTTCTTACTGTTCATACTATATTTTACAAATGTATGCTTTACAATCTGATCATTCACAGATTTTGAATAAGGCAACACATGTATGTCAATATCATTTGGGAAGCACTCTGCTTCTTTTAAAATCTCAAAGCATGTATCATAGGGATGCATACAATGGGGCATTTCAAGATTTGTTTTACATTTTTCAAAAACATATAAACACGTCTGACATGTGTTTTTATATGAGACATGAAAACATACCCCCCAGAAATGCCCTTAAGTAAATTAAGCAGCAAATGCTTCCGTGATCTGGGCCAAGCACTTCCTTTTATAGATTTACCAAAGAAAACAATGTCCACTGTTTCTACTAAGAAATATGCTTAGTTTATACAGTTTCACTTGCTCATATTAAATAACAGCTCTTGAATCATAACAAAGAATAAATCATATTTAAATTAAATCCTAAAGAATGAGTTATGTCATAAAAACCTTGAAGAAACTTACAAAAGAATTACTCTATTAATAATCTGTAACATATCTGTCTAATGAATCATGTGTTTGAAATTTGGGATTGTGGACACTAAAAGCAATATTATCTTAAAGTAATCTTAAGTCTGCATTTGGACTATGAAAGCTATTAGTGAATGCACTTGATGTAATGACAATTTTATTTGAAGAGCCATTCTGTCTTGGATTTCTAACTCGTATCTAATCTGTGCCACAACTGTAGACACTTGATTCAATAATAGACCAGACATTATTTATTTAAAGTATGCCTTTTCAATTATTTTAACTTCTAGGGACCAGATAACACTGAATTATCCAACCCCAATTGTCTCTAAAGTCATGTACATCAGGAATTCCTGTTGAATAAATGCAAGCTCACTCACTTGGGCTTTTATGCCTTCATTGAAACTTATTAAGAATATGTCCACTGAAATTACAGAGACATGAGAAATCATTTGGATAAAACCCTAGGAGGAATTAGTCAAAAATAGTTGCTATTACTATGTAGTGGACGTACTATGTACATTCTACTTTGTAAATTTTAATATTATTCTAGAAAGTATCGGCTAACATTGTGTATGCTGTTACATTTTTTGCTTAGCACACATTCTTCTAAGACTGTTACTTTGGTTAACTCACTCCAAGCTCAGAACATCCCTGTAAGAGGAAAAAGAAAAGGATTCCATTTCACAGATTAGAGGAATGAGGCTTCAAGGCAATCTTCAGCTCACTAATGATCACAAGTGGAGGACCAGGTCCACCCAGCTCTAGTACCTGCACTCTTAAGCCTACACATGAAAAAAAAAAAAAAATGACCTTCACTGTCCCTGTGACATCCAATATGCCAGTGGCCCCGTCTCTTCTATTTCAAGATCCACTTTCTGTTCTTTGGGCTGCTGTCTTTGTTCAAGATATCATAACTTCCTGCCTAGAAGCCTGCCTGCCTTCTCCAATTCACCCTGCATATTCTTACCATCCATCTTTGAAAAGTACAAGGGGCCTTTCATCCTTCCCTCAAATCTTCAGTGACATCACTAGCTTGTAGAGAACAGAAGGCATGTTCTTCAGCCTTTTACTGTCCGATGGGACTTCCTTCTCTCTCCTTTTCCTCCTCTCACTCCATACATGGACAGTGTGAGGAGCTCTGACCCCCCTAGCATGGCTGAGCTTCTAGTACCCATCATTTTCTCCCAGAATTCTTTTCTCTACCCCCACCTCATGGTCCTCTCTGCCTATGAAAACCTATTCCAAACTTCTCCCCACGCTCTCCTCTAGACGTGGTCGTTTCATTTATTGCATAATCATAGCTTTCCTCTTATCTTATAGTATCCTCTTATAGTATCATGTCTATACCACAGATGCTTAAGCATACCCCACTCCATCTCTTGCTCCTTGAGGGCAGGAACCTTTTACACTGGAAACTTCAATACGTAGCACTGTCTGGTACATCATATATGCTATAAAATACATATAGCCATAATATGAGTGACTGACTTGCTCACCCTTTACATCACTTTATTACCACAAATAGGTAGATTGTGCTCTCAAAATATTCACTTTACAATAAAGGTAACTGTTTGTCTGTTTGGTTATATTCTTAAGGACACAAAAGACTGAAATGCCAAAAGCCATACTTACTGTCACAAGAAGGTCCTTCCATACATGAGAGGTATTTTCTCAAGCCATTTAAGTCCGGTTTTGTCCTCCTCCAAGCTAGGTTATATGTACCCTTCCTGCCCTGTGACGTATAATTGCAGACTATGGAGGGCCCCAATTCATGACACCACCACTTCATAATGGTATGAAAGTGCCACACCTTCAGTTCAGACCATACTTAGAGTTTTGACCTCTGCCTGGGCTAGCAACTGGCAGTGTGCTACTCTGTCTTGGTGCTGGATAGTGGCAAAAGGCCACAGCTAGAGTCAACCACATGACCAAGAGAGCAACAGGGAGCCTCTATAATGTATTGCACTCTCTACATTAGGATGTTCAGTAGGATTGATAAATTAAATTTTTGCTAATTTAAGGTGTTTTCAACTGTACAAAGAAATTGCAGTTGGTTGAGATGTAACCTCAGCCTGCATCAAGGAGCTTCCAGATAGAAGTGCTCCCTAGGAGACAATAGACCTCCAACCAGAGCTTGTGGGAGGACTCCTGGTGGATAGGGTCTGAGCCAGGACTGCCAGGTTCTTGGTCTCTGATCCAAAGAATTGAAAATAGGGTCTCACAAGGACTTGCAAAAGTAGTGAGATAACTTTATTCTGAGTACAGATTAGAGACGGGGACACCCCCCCCCATCATTGTTCTGGGCCTATTTTATGGGATTTAGAAAAAGGAGTTGGTTACCAAGGGGCCTGTAGTTTGGGTGGTTCTCTGTGTTGACCGATAGGTTAGGCATACACTCAGTTTTCCTACTATGCATGTCCCTTCCCATAATGCAACTGGTTTTAATTGTATGATAGCCAATTCTACATAGATATAGGATGGTAAGTAGGAAATTCTCCTAAGAGTTTACTAGGAAACACAGTTTTGCCTTGTTGTGCATATACCCAAAGCCAAATCAAGGTGGATTAGCCCTTCTGTTCATACATATATGTGGTGGGAATACACTTGAATAGAAACTGTCCAAATTTGGTTGCTACTGAGGTGAGAAAACATATCATTCTTAGAGATGGGAATGCCTGTAGCCTGGCATAGGATGGGAGGGAGGTTCTAGAATATTCTAAGGTCTATAAGTACACCACAGTGGGAGAGATGCATAGTATATGCAAGCAAAGGAACTAGGCTGCCAAGTACATTATTACTAGCGGGGGCATACATAACCAAAATTGGAGTCCCAGGCTACTAACTATCTCCCATGCTCTCCTGCTTCCAGGTAACAAGTTGCTCCCTCCATCAGCTGAAACTGCAGTTCACAAGGTTAAGACAAAGAGTTTCTGTCCCATAATTATTCACAGACCCACTAATCAGTGCAATAATTTTTAGTGTACTTTGAAGAAACACATGCATAGATCAAAAGGTGGGAAACTAAACCACCAGACCCAAGATTTCTAGACAACACATGCACTGAATTTTGTGTAAAATAAAATGTAGGTTTGGAACATTCAGTTTAAGAGAGTGTTATGGTTCAAAGCTGAAATGCCTCGCACTGTATTGCATTTTGAATACTCAGTCTTTAGCTCATGGTGGAATGTTACAGGAGCTTTTAGGAAGTGGGGCCTGGCTCGTGGAGGCAGTCATGAGGGCCAAGACTTCGAGGTTACAACTCCCCACTCCCCACCCATCCACCCCTCACCTAGGCAGCCCTCTGCCCCTCTATAGGTTATTCTGCCGGATAATCTGTCACACAGTGACACAGAAAGTGGTTATTTCACATGTCTATGTCAGCTTCTTTGGTTTTTCTTGAAAGAAGATCCTAAAGGTTCTTCTGGAAGTTTCTTGACCAACCAGGAAGTGGATTTACTCTCACAGACAAGTCACAAATTGTTGATATTTTAAAAATTCCAGTATGGAATGTAGCACAAACTCAAGTTGTTCACACATATGAATTGGGTGTGTATCTGAGGCTGGTGTGTCATTTCCTCCCTTTTTATCCCCTCTTCCTTCTCTTCTGAAGGCTCCAGGGTCAGTGGCTGTGAATGCTGCATGGACCTGAGTACCAACACAGTGTGTCAGCATACCGTTAATGCTTACTCTCTCTCTCTCTCTCTCTCTCTCTCTCTCTCTCTCTCTCTCTCTCTCTCTCTCTCTCTCTCGTGTGTGTATGTGTGTGTGTGTTGCTTCAATCTAAACTTTATTTGAAATTTGAACATGGGATGGTTGTAGTTGGACATAATCTTTTCCCAGAAAAAAAACAGGGTAGTAGGAAGACTGATGTGAATAAAACCTGTGTAATTTTGTGCTAACAAAGACTTGTGTCTACAGAGAAGCACTCACTGGTTCATATGTTCATAATACTGATTGCAAAATATCCTATTACTTGAAAGGCGCCAAGGGAGAACAATTATAATTTAGATGGATCTATAATATAATATAGATGCATGTCTCCCCTGTGAGAGGCTTACGTATCAGCGGAAGAAGAGACACGTACATAAGCTACCATGACAAACTGGTCCAAAATTCCCCAAGAGAAGTCTGGCTGAAGAGGAACAGTAGTGGGGAGGTCACCCACAGGGAGTTTGCACATATTAGTAGAATAGCCTGTGCTATCAAGAGAAACAGCGGCAGTAAGAATTTTAGATTTTTCACTGAATAAATAACCCCACATGAGTATCTTACAATTTCCGAGCATCAGTTTTCTCATATTAAAATAACAGTAACTGTTTTACAATATTGTCTTAAGAATTAAGCAAGATGGTATCCCTCAATAATAATACTATTGTGACAGTAAAATAATGGTCTTCATCCCACACTGAACATCCGAATCACGCAAATCACTTTCAAAATACCTATGCTCGGGGTCATGAGGAGATTCTGCTGTAAATGATGCGAGACGTCACTCTAGAAACTTCCATAGTACCCAGGTCCTGGTAGGATTTTATGTGCCTGGCAAGGATTCCAAAGTTTATTTGGTAGGGAATGGAGGACAACGGAATAGGTTACCGTGAAGAGCCAAAATCATCTAAGGTATTTGTAAAAAACACAGCTCTGGGTCCTTTCCTAGAGATTCTGAGTTTTGATTCCAAACATCTGGTATTGAATGGAGTCGTTATGGCCAACAAAGACCCCAGGTGATTCTTTTAACAGAGAAGTTTAAAATCATGATGCTGAGTGATTAATGGCAGGGCTATGGCCAATTATCTCCCTGGTTACTTTAATAGTTAAGACCTTAATGAGCCCAAAGACGAAATAATTCATTTTAAAACCCTATGCTTCCGTCAGGCAGTCATAGCACACACCTTTAGTGCCAGCACTTGGGAGGCAGAGGCAGGTGAATCTCTCAAGTTCAAGGCCAGCCTGGTCTACCAGGTGAGTTCCAGGACAGCCAGGGCTACACAGAGAAACCCTGTCTTGGGGGATGAAAAAAACAGAAAAATAACAGAAAACTAAAACCCTATGCTTCATTTCACCTCTCTGTTCTCCCAGCTGGAGAAAGCATAGTAACAAAAAGCTGTGAGCACGCTATAAGGATACAATATAATAATAAGATGACAGAAATTAAAATAGAGCGATAATATAAATTCACCATGGACCTTGAATTTTTTTTTTGGCGGGGGGGTGTTTCAAGACAGGGTTTCTCTTTGTAGCTTTGTGCCTTTCCTGGAACTCACTCTGTAGCCCAGGCTGGCCTCGAACTCACAGAGATTAGCCTGGCTCTGCCTCCCGAGTGCTGGGATTAAAGGCATGCGCCACCACCGTCTGGCTGGACCTTGGATTCTTATACCTCAGTAAATGGTTTAACTTACAAAGTCAAGTTAACAGTCATTTTAGTCATTAGCCATCCTGTTCATCAGCCTTACTGAACCAGAAAACTACAAACAATAATGGCATTGAATCTCTCCTTCTCCCTCTACATCCATTTTCTGCCCAATCCATCCATCTGTGGAGGACAAAAACAGTAGTTGCCGTGTTGAGAACAAACAAACAAAAAAAGTCAGACGTGGGTTCTCGCCGTCACTAGCCACGTTCCCTGGTTGACCTCCATTCTTCTTTCGCTTCGGTTGTTGTGATAAAACAGTCTAACCAAAAGCAACGTTGGGGAAAAGGGGTTTCAGCCTAACAATTCCAGATCACAGTCTATCATTTCAGGGAGTGAGAGGGCCTTCATCCTATTTTTTTAATCTTATTCATTTTATTATTTTTTTCACTGATAATAATTATTTAATACAAAATATTGATAAAGTACGTGTAGCAAGATATTTGTCACAGTATTGTTTGTGATTTCTATTATCAGCTTGATACAGTATAAATTCTTATCCTAATAGTGAAATGTTTGATTGAGGCCTGCCCAATAATTGAGTCAAACCAAAATTTATTATAAGCCACAGTTATCCTAGGGTCCCCCCACTATATAGCCTCCCTGGTTCTGTGGGTTGCAATATGGTTGTTCTTTGCTTTATATCTAGAATCCGCTTATGAGTGAATACATACCATGTTTGTTTTTCTGGGTTTGGGTTACCTCACTCAGGATGATATTTTCTAGTTCCATCCATTTGCCTGCAAATTTCATGCTGTCATTGTTTTTCTCTGCTGAGTAGTACTCCATTGTGTCTATGTACCACATTTTCTTAATCCATTCTTCAGTTGATGGGCATCTAGATTGTTTCCAGGTTCTGGCTATTATGAATAGTGCTGCTATGAACACTGGTATGATTGAGCATTTCTTGGGTATATGCCCAAGAGTGGTATGGCTGGGTCTTGAGGTAGATCGATTCCCAATTTTCTGAGAAATCGCCATACTGATTTCCACAGTGGTTGTACAAGTTTGCACTCCCACCAACAGTGGAGAAGAGTTCCCTTTGCTCCGCATCCTCTCCAACATTGACTGTCATTCACACAGCATTGTGAACTCATTTCCCAGCCACCACATACAGCAAGAACTGTGGAGGATGCTGCTTGCTGGCTGGGCAGCTTGTGCTTCGCTAGTTTTCCTGTTTGGTTCAGGACCACCTGCCCAGGGATAATACTGCTTATAATAGCAGGGCCTTCCTCCATTGATCAACAGTGAAGACAATCCCCTACAGACATGCCCACAGGTCAAGTTAGACTAAGCAATTTCTCAATTGGGGCTGTCCTTTCAGATGACTACTCTGTGTCAAGATGACAATTAAAGCTAACCAATGCTGTGGGATGTTCTGTACGGCAAATGTGTTGTTATTTAGTCAATAAATAAAACACTGATTGGCCGTTGGCTAGGCAGGAAGTATAGGCGGGGCAAGGAGGAAAATAAAGCTGGGAAGTGGAAGGCTGAGTCAGAGAGACACTGCCAGCCACCACGATGAGAAACAGCTTGTAAAGATGCCGGTAAGCCACGAGCCATGTGGCAAGGTATAGATTAAAAGAAATGGATTAATTTAAGCTGTAAGAACAGTTAGCAAGAAGCCTGCCACGGCCATACAGTTTGAAAGCAACATAAGTCTCTGTGTTTACTTGGTCGGGTCTGAGAGGCTGTGGGACTGGCAAGTGAAAGAGATTTGCCCTGACTGTGGGCCAGCCAGGAAAACTCAAGCTACAAACCAAGCCAGCTTCTGAAGTGCCTGGTGACATATATGATCCTGTAGCTGCTCTTAGCTCAGCAGGAAGCCCTGGGTTAACGAAACAGTCCTCTCTGCTCAGCCTATCGTAGAGCATTGCTGAAACAATGAAAACAGTTTTTAAGATTGGCATTTTGTACAAAGATAAGATGAAATTCTTAACTTTAGTATTTACTGTTAATAAATTTTAGTGCCTTCTACTATCTAAAAAATTCAACTTTGATATCTGCTGTCTGTTTGATTTACAAAGTCAATATTTATTACTTGTTCAACATTTAAGTTCTGATGTCTGCTTAAATGTGTATATTCAACCCACCCAACAGCACAGCTTACAAGCACAGATACATATAGACACACATAGACACATAGCTCTATTTTCCATTTATTATAACCAAAGCAAAAACAGAAAAAAAAGAAAAGTTAACCACTTCCAGATCGGGATTGAGTGTTCTACACTTGAGTCTGTTCAGCTGTATTACTAAACCTAAGATGAGATTTACAAGCAAGCACATTAAGCCTTATTTAATGTTTTAACCCATATGAAGCATTCTGACCTTAAAAGCTTAAAAAATAGAAAGTACTGCGTCCTATATTGAAAGCATATTAAATGATTAGGATTATTTTTATGTGTATGAGGTCCATTGAAGATGGAAACTTTGTCCTGGCAGTCCTGGGTCTGGGAGAACTTCTAAATGAGACGTAACTAGGAAACAGCCTCCAAGGGCTAAGATGTACTGAGCCAAGTTGTCTTCACCAAGCTGTATCAACTGTTCCTACTAGAAAATCTTCATGACCCAGAAATTAACCAAGTACAGTAAACAATGTAGCGATAGTACTGGAGAACTGGGACACATGGGAACTTACTGCTTTTCCAATTTTATTTGTTTAAATGAACTTGAATCTCTCTAGAGGTTCAGAATGGGCTAGAACAAGCAAACAGAAAATAGCAAACTGACTATTAATCCTAGAGGAACATATTGGGGACAGTAGAGTTTATTCCTAGAGCAATCTGAAGTTTAAAACAAGACTCGTGGGTGACTCTGATTTACAATTGCCAGTTTCCAATCATAACAATGGTAAGTTCACAATAATAAACATAAGCTGGGCTGGGGCGACGGCTCGGTAGGGAGAGCTCTTGCTGAACAAGAGTGAGGATCTGAGTTCAGATCTTCAGCACCCAAGAAAAATTCAGGCATAGCTGGGCCTGGAACCCAATCACTGTGGAGTGGTGGAGACAAGAGAGTCACTGGGCCTTCTACCCAGCCAGCCTAGCAGGTTCAGTAAGAGATCCTGTCTCAAAGTAACTAAGGAAGAAAAGGATAAAGCATGGCACCCAAGGCCCTCCTCTGTACTCAGAGCACACGAGTGTGGGCACAGAGAGCAAGACAGACAGACAGACAGACAGACAGACAGACAGACTACATACATACAAAACACACACACACACACATACATAATTTTGGGGTACTATCTTTTTCTTCATAAGCCCTGATTTAAATGACCTTTTTACTCATTCTTCAGTTTTTCATGTATTAAATCTAAACTCCTGGAAATAGACCATGAAACATTAGAAATACAGATACTCCTTGACCTATGATGCGACTACATGCTGATAACACCATCAAGAGTTGAAAGTATTGTAAATTGAAAATGCAGAATGCATCTTGATAGATTTAACACACCCAATGCCACAGCTTAGATGCATGGTACACTTATAGAACATTTGTTGTTTACCAACCTAACCTGAACTTCATAATCATCTCCTCTCTCTCTCTCTCTCTCTCTCTCTCTCTCTCTCTCTCTCTCTCTCTCTCTCTCTCTCTCTCTCTTGCTCTCTCTCTCTGCTGAGAGATTGGGGCTCTGCTCTTACCTCCCAACATCATGAGCAAGTGTTATACTGCAAATCACTGGCTAAGGAAAAGATCACACTACAGAACCCAAAGTATGGTTCATCCTGAGTTATACACCTTTTGAACCATGGTGAAGTTGAAAAATCACCAGCTAAATCATCATGTCAGGGACCCTCCATCAGATGAGCTTGCAGTTAGTTAACAAGACAGTAATACACAAGCAACTAAACAAATACAAAATTAAAGGTAATCTTCATGAAGGAAATAAACAAGATATAAAAATGAAAAGTGAGGTTGGGAAACTAGAGAAAACATACTTCAGAACTTTGGGGGATTTTCTAAAATGCATCATTTGCACTTAAACCTAAAGGATAAAAAGCAGCCAACAGGTGAGGAGTATTTTGGACAGAAATAACTATGCATGTAAAACCTTGAGGAGGCACAGGACTGCTCTGCTTGCGAACTGAAAGGAAAACAAAATGGCCATTGAATCTTGGATAAAGGAGATCAGGAATAGTATCAGATGACTGGACAGTTAGCTAGGGAGATATCCATGTGAGTACAAGACAGAAAAAAATGAGAGAAAATTTTACCCAGAAAAATGAGAGTATGAATGATAATCAAAACAACCTTCAATTTTTAACTGGATATTCAGCACACTAATACTCCACATATTCTATTTCTAACCATTAAAAACACAGTAACATATATGTTCCTATATCTTGAAGCACTGCTTTCATTTTCTACTTCTAAATAAATCATACACATTTCTTTTTTTTTAATTATACACATTTCTGGTAGAAAGAAAAAAATGAATCTTGCTTTTCCCCTATTTTGAAAAATCTCTGATTTTTAAGTAATATGTTTAGACGATTTGTATTTAATATAGTTACTGACCTGGTTTAATTAAAGCTTATCTTATTAGGTATTTTCTATTTACTCCACCTGTTCTTCATTCATGGAGCTGCTACCATGACTGAATACAAACTTCCTTTTTGTCAGTAGTTATTTACATTCATGCTAACTCACACCAAACTGTTAGCAATGTTTTACCTCACCGCCTTATTATGGCCACCTCTTCCTCCATGCTCCATCACAAGTGAGCTCGAGTATAGGCATGGGCTTTTCCTTCCTTGGAGGTATCCATCTTTCCTTGAATTTCTGGTTTTCTTCACAGTGACTTCAATTCTCTATAATGTTATAAATGTTTATATTTTCAGGCTTCTTCTTGTCAGCTCAAGAGTGACTCTCTCCTCAGATGTCTACACATAGATGTTCTGTCTTAGTTTAAGCTATTATATCTGGGTGGAGTTTCAACAACAGAAATCATGTCTTATACCATTCTAAGAGCTAGAAATCTGAAGTTAAGGTACTAACACGGTTGGATCCTTGCAAGGGCCCTCTTCCAGATTTCAAATAACCAACTTCTTGTGTCCCTACAGAAAAGGCAGAAAAACAGCAAAGCTATTTCAGAGGTCTGTTTGTAAGGTGCTAGTCTCGGTCATAATGGCTCTAAACTGCCGACCCTCCCAAGGGCTTCTCCTCCAAAAGTCACCAATTTGTAAGAAATTCATCATAAGAATTTGGGGAATATAAATATCCAATCCGTGCTGCTCCCCTCACAATAATGTTAAAAATGAAAACATATCAAGTTGCTAAAGTAGTTTCAATTCAAGTATACCAAAGTCATCAATACATAGAAAACTCTATCTCCAAACAGAAAGTTCTGGCGAACAACAACAACAAAAAAGTACTGGTTTTCGACAAAGAAAATATTCACAAACGTAGTTATGGAAAATATTTAAAAGATAACAAGAGACAGAATGGTTCTTAAAGCATGGCTAGTATGAAACAAAATTATTATTTTGTTATTAACATAATAAAATAGCATTAACACAATTGATCGACTGAAAGTTCTTTTAAAATTAGGTTTAAGTTTTCCAAGATAGCATTCAAATATTAAGTATAAAACTCAAGATACTGAGCCAGGTGGCGGTGACACACGCCTTTAATCCCAGCACTTGGGAGGCAGAGGCAGGCAGATCTCTGTGAGTTTGAGGGCAGCCTGGTCTGCAGAGATCCAGGACAGGCACCAAAACTACGCAGAGAAACCCTGTCTCAGAAAGAAAAGAAAAGAAAAAAAAACTCAAGATACTGCTGGATATTGGATTTTAAATGGTGTCTTGATTTATCTTCCAGATCACTCCGGGAAGCAAGGCGGCAGCTGCCAACCTGTGTCCTGGAGATGTCATCCTGGCTATTGATGGCTTCGGTACTGAGTCCATGACCCATGCTGATGCACAGGACAGGATTAAAGCAGCATCATATCAACTGTGTCTCAAGATTGACAGGTGCGCCTTGGCCAATGGGGTCAAAACTTGATCTGTGTTTTCAGGAGAACCCAAACCAGGGCTATAAATGATCTCATCTACCTCATGAGAAATGTCATAGACCTAGAATCTTGGTGGAGTTTTTGTTTGTTTTTGTTTTTTATGTGTCAGCCACTTTCTTCTTGTTTATTCACTGAAATTGGTCAATCTAGCATGTGTGGATGAACCAGTTTTCAAGAACAAAATCCTCTGAAATGTCAAAATTAAAACGGTGCAGAGGAATGACTCCTTCATATAGTAGCCCAGTGACTTCACTGTGAAAATAATTACAGCCATGAAAACACAAAGCAGAATGAATGATTGGACCATAGTACTGTGGGATGGAATAGGATTGAAAGATGCTCCTTAAAGAATCTCTGGATTTGCCTCAATGTGGCCATGTTAAATTTGATTGTTAATTTCCTTTATACTGTAGGCTGTTTTGTACATATTCATCCCAAGAGACCACCACAAGGTGTGGGAAATATATGTGTATAGTAAATATGCAGGTGTTTCTAGCCTATTTCCCAAAGTTGAAATTTAAACCCAACTTCTTGTCATGAGAGCCTCGATATAAAGCTGAAAATATGAACTAATAATTGGTTATAGTGGCCATTTTCATATAACGATCACGTTGTTGTGGTACCCACAATCATGCACTGGTACAGACGACTCAATCCATTATCCATCCATAACCTTCATGGAGTAAAACAGATTCTCTTCTATCTGTGCCCATGCTTCCGAGCCGCAGACACCTAAGAGCTGGACCAACCACAGCTCTTGGATGCCAGTCTCTCCCTGGCTCCTGTGGCGGCCTTAGGAGGATAGAAGAGAAGAGAGAGCCACCGAGCTTGCCTCTTGGTGTCTGTGGTGTGTCTCTAGGTGTCCCTCTTCTGTTGTTCTTACACACACTTGGAGACATACTTTCTCCAGAATCCACGTCATGCACTTAATCTGTCCTCGCGCCCTCAAAAAGACACTAAAAATATATAAGACTAACAAAATGGGAATATACAGAATAAGTAAAAACTAAATTCTTCTGGCTTAAATCACTGAAGGTTGCTAGTATTTTTCACAAACGGAATGGGAAATAATGTACATTTAAAAAGGAGTGCCATTTGGATTCAGAATTTGTTTTATTTGCAGGGCGGAAACCCGCTTATGGTCTCCACAGGTGTCTGAAGACGGAAAAGCACATCCTTTCAAAATAAACTTAGAAGCTGAACCGCAGGTAGGAAGTTCAGAGGGAATGCTATTACATCGCATCTTCCGTTCAAGGGTGGGGGAAGTAAGAAAGCTAAGAATCAGAACAAATCACCTGGGAAGCTGCGACTGGGCTCTGCTCTCTTAGGTTAACTTACATGATTCATGTTTTCCTACATCCAGGAAAAAACAGAGAGTGCCTAGGCAGGTATCTCCTTAAAAGTCAAGTATATTCTCTGCTGGGCATGTTAGCATATGTCTGCAATCCCAGAATTTGGGAGACAGGTGGGATTGAGGCAAGGCTGATGCCAGCCTAGAATAGACAGGAAGTTCCAGGCCAGCCAGGGTCTACAGATTGAAACCACAACACAAACAAAATGGGAGAAAACTCACTTTCTCACTCAGAACAATTTGACTAAGTCTGCATGGAGTCCAATTTTCTTTTTCTTTTTTTTTCTTTCTTTTCATTTCTTGTGATAAGACTTCTGCTGAATAAATGGCCATGGTGTAATCTAAGAACTTTACATTGTTTAAATAAAGCAAAATAAAACCCAGGCTGGGCCATTTGAAATGGGTAGCTCTAATCTAATAATTAATAGTTATTGTGATCTTCAATCCTGTAAGGTCTTTGCACGGGTCTTATTTGGACACCCTTCTTTAATTCCCAGTTCTGACATTCTATAATTAAATATACCTTACCGAAAATGAATTGAATTTTGTTATCACAGAAATACTCTATGTGTGTGGCTAACTTATAAAAGATAAAAGTTTTTTCCCTTGAGGCAACCCTGTCTCATGAGCCACATGAATCTAAAATTGAATCAAACCTCAATTATAATACACTGAAAAACTCTAATTAAGAACAGGGTTTTACAACCTCTCCTTAGAAGCTGCCAAGGCTTAGAGATACAAAGATACGTGTTTAATATCATCTTTGAAACAAGCGTTCCCGTTAAGATGGTAGATACTTCCAGCGTGCGGTTTTCTATAGACCTAACGAAGACTGTCTGAGAACACATTTGTAATTCACGCTTCAGCACTCTTCTCCTTGGCAGGTTCACCGGCTCTATGTTTTCTCCCTGCCCCAATGAGCCTCCATTCTCTCTTTATAAAATAGACCTAGCACAACATAAGTACGAGTGTCTCATAGGCTGCCCAAAGATTTCAATAAGACAATATAGGCAAAGGCCTGAAGCTAGTCAAACAGGTGGGAGTTCTTATGCTTAAGTGTTTTCTCCCATCAACCCCCAAGCTGTGATTAGAAGCCTCCCCGGGTTTCTTGACAGTATGCACCTGCTTACAGAAGGGCTTTCTGTCCTCTCTGTCACTATGTGACAAGGAAGAGTCCCTTCCTCCTGACTATTGCAAAGGTCCTTAAAAATCGTGCTCCTTCAAAGCTTTATGTTAGTTAAAATATGGCCCCCTCCCAGCCCACACACAGAAAAGGAAACACAATATGCATTCTTTAAAGGGAAGGGTTTATAAGATCCTTGACCTAGCTTTTGACTAAAAGGGAAGTCAAGAGTCTGTGCCTAAAAATTATGAGCCAAAAGAGAGAGAAGGGACCTCGAGGAAAGTAAGCAAGATACAGAACATTCTCAAGACAGGAGCCATGTGTCTGTTCCCCTCAATGAGACTTCCCCAGGCATAGCCCGCAGCAAGCACCCAGTGCATCGCAGACTAATGAGTTAAAGGGATGGAGGACAAACTGTATTTCCTAGCAATGACTAGGGTGGGTCCTGGGGACCAGTTCTCAGAACAACTACTGCCTCCAACTGTTAAGTTCTGTGTGATCTTGGAAGGTGAGTGGCATATTTAGGTCAGAAAAAAACTTTCATTCTTCAAAGTAAGTGAGCAAACGCTGAAAAAAAAAGGAGAGGTAATATAGATGGACTATCCCGCCTTAAAAGTGCTTAGGGCCAGAAGCTTCAGGTAAATTTACAGTGTTTGCATATACACAGTGAGATACTTTAGCGAAGAGACTCAAACCTAAACACAAAATTTATTTTTGCCTTTTTTTTCACACCTTGGTACATAGGCTTGGGGGAATGAGCTTTCCTGTTTAGTTAGGACCCATTGCTTGAGACCAGGCATGGAATTTTCCACTTACAACATACTATTGCTCAAAATCTTTCTCTTTTCGGAACAGTTTGGACTTCTGGGTTTTAGTTTAGAGACGTCCAACCTGTTAACATAGCAAAAACTTCTAAAAGCCATTGGTGGCTCCCCCTGGCATGCGAGGGTCCTTTACATTGGTGACTGGCAGTACCTCCAATCAGCACTTAATTTGATACAAGGAAAGGTTAGATGAAACACAGCATTCTAGACACATCACTGTCATGTATACACAGCCCTTTGCAGTAATGCACACACCTGCTTACTTCCCACACGGATCAATTCATCATTTAGAGGCAACAGAAGTGAAAACGGAGACCTGTGTGGCCCTTGTGCACACGTCTGTTGACTGTCCAGACTTGGAGTCTCTAGAGTGCATTGGATGAAATTCCCATTTCTTTGTCCACTCACAGCACACATCAGTCACCGTATTGCATGCACCCTTTTGCAAATGACTTCCCTATTCCAAATGTATCCTTGTTTTTAAAGCTCTAACTCGCCAATATGAGATGTAAGGGCTAGGGAAACTAAACAGGTTTAATCAGTGGGTCAAACCCCGGCTGATACTTCATCACAATGGCCATTCTTACCCTAGCAAGGATTTATTAAAGCAAGATGTACTAAAGTCATGATGAGAGTCTGCGCTTTGCTACCATCTCTTAAGAATTTAGAGTCGGAGGGGCTGGAGAGATGGCTCAGAGGTTAAGAGCACTGCTTGCTCTTCCAAAGATCCTGAGTTAAATTCCCAGCAACCACATGGTGGCTCACAACCATCTGTAATGAGATCTGGTGCCCTCAAAAAAAAGAAGAAAAAAAAAGAATTTAGAGTCGATGGTAATTCCTGAGCTGGATTGAGAAAAGAGATCTCTCTTGCAAATCTGTATGCCTAAAAATATAACTATCATTTTTCCAAGAATTAGCTTCTAAGGCATCATTCTAATTTTAAATATTCTGGCCTCTTGTTAATCATTTTATTAGCTCGGATATCCTGAACTTAAGGGTTAGATTATACTTTTTTATTTATTTGTTTATTTTAAATTCTTCAAATAAGGAATGAAAGGAAATGAATTTCTTTCTTTCTTTTTTTTAAGTGAAAAAGGTGAGGATTAGGTTAACAACTGTAGCAGGCACTCAGATGGCGCCTCTTAAAATTCCATTCATTTGAGTCATGCCTACTCCTTACTGGCTCCCTCTCCAAGGAGCCAGCCTTTGACCGGCTCAGAGATAAGAAAAAGTTCAGCTCTCCTAATCATCAAAGGGTTTTCCCCTTATGCCGCTTTTCAGCCAGATTGCAACATGACTAGTTCACGTGGCACAGGCATTTGGTGCTCAAAACAGCTGAATTTCAGTGGAGCTCCGCCATCTGCCATCTTCGAGTCCTGGTTACACACAGAGAGCTTTTCTTCGAACAGATTGGTGACCTTTGCATTTGGAGAAAAATACTAATGTTTAAGTAATACGCTGCCTTACGGAAAGATTTACTTTTCCCCCTTAATGAGAACTATGTAAACAGAGCACTTTCTGGAAAGCAGAGATGTGTCAGTTGGGGAAACAAATGGCGTCAGCGTACTACGATGCTACCACAGGTGAATGGCAAAATGCCAACAAACAATAGAAATTGAGTTCTTGTTTCTCAACCCAAGTCAAATTGTTATAGTAAGTATTGTGACCTTTGGTATGGGACAAAATACTCTTTCTGATTTAAAACGTACTATCTACTCACCAAAAGTGAAACACTGTGTACCAGTATCTAAGACCTCGGCCAAATAATAGCATGTTGATATATATATAGTTTTTTCCCTCTAAGTTTAGACTTGGGGGACTTTTTCTTACACAATTATAATAGTTGATATAAAATTTTAATGGCTAGAGTTTTTTCCATCTTTCCATGCTATCACTAAATAGAGAAGTTTTGTTTTTATAGATTCAGGTTTGAGTCTTATGCTTCTAAAGGACCTTAGAACTTGTTCAGATCTGTTTCCAGCAATTGAATGAATCCTTGAGTCTGGCGGTCTGTGAGCAGACTCTTGACATTTTTTCTAAACAAGGTGTCACTCGAGATGGGTGTGTTGTTAGTCCTTCTTCAAAGTTTCCTTTCTCAAAGCAAACTGTTACTTTCATTCCTGCTTAACATCAGCCTGACAACTCAAAGATATGATGTACCTATTGCAGCAAAAATAGATACTTTTTAGAAACAAACAAACAAAGGCTCTTATCTAAGCAGGAAGAACATTATGCCCATGTCTTTGTAAAGTACTGTGTCTTCCTATTAAAGAGGTACTTACATGTGCAGCCAGCTTGTTTTCCTAAAACTAACTTCAATCTCCAATGTTTTGGTAACTGGAAGGAGCTAAACAAAGTGAGCTCTCACCCACGTTTCCCCTGGAGTTCCTCTAATGGGGAGTAAACACGTGAAGCCCATCACTAGAGGAAAATGACCGTTTCAAGAGCAGCTTTGTTTCCCATTTGAAGGATGGGCATGAGTGGATAGCTTCATCAGTTCCAGGCACGAAGATACAGATCCATTGCCTCACTTTGACTTGATCACATATTTGCTAGCTTCGCATCATGGGTTTCTTGCTCCCCTGCAGTTTTCACATGAAAGATTTAGAAAAATGGTAGGCAAATGAGAGAAATGAAGTGTATGAGTCAGACCCCCTGCTTCCGATGAAGACGGTAATGGCCTTGACCCTTCATCTATGAGCAACGTCGTCAAGTGAGACGTTGAGGGTGAACTGACTTTGAATGTTGTCCTTGTCTGAGTCATTTCTAGGACTTGGGGGGCTACTGCCAAGAACCCCATTTTTCTGGTATCGGTGGCATTCCATCAGATGCATAACTTTCAGCCCAACTGTTTTAACATTTCCCTTCTTCGGCATACTATTCTTCAACATAAGCCCCTAAAACTTAAAAACCTTATTTTTAAATTGAGAATTAATTTGAATGACTACTTTTTGTTAAGGTAAGAATTATTTGATGGCTTTCTCTAGGTGGAATAAACACAAACCACAGGAATATAGAAACTGCTATATAAAAATTGTGTGTTGCATGTGCTTTTCTAAGAAAAGGGGAAAAAAAAGGAATTAAAGTGGACGAGCAGGCGCCTAATTGGCTTTGTCTTTTGATTCTGTTTGACCTTCAACAATGATGTAAGACTTGGACAGAACGCTGCCTCTCTGTGCCATCGTTATATCTCTTGTTTAGCTTTGGTGTATACACTCCATTGTGCTTTGGGGAACAACTCTGGAAGCCCATAAACTAACGCTTTGCAAAGCCTAAACAAGAACGTTTTAAGCCTGTGTTAGAAAGACCTCCTTTTATGATGTGAGTGGAACATAAGAGGATTTGTCTGTTAACCAATCATACATTTCTAATGTGAGAAAGAGAGACAGAGAAAGACAGAAAGACAAAGAGAAACCAAAACTGAAAGTCACAAAGGAAAACCTTGGAGCTGGCTAGCGATGTACTGTCATTTGGAAGTCCTACTGGGGATTCTGAATGCACAAGTGCCTTCAGATGAGCTGGCCCCTTTGTAGGACAACCACCATCCATGCTTATTCATTATTTGAAGGCTTACAAAATGAAAACTGAAGGCAGATACTTTCTTCCCGAATCAAGCCATCATAGTATGTAAATTAATTATTGTAAATGTCGCACTATTCACCAAGGTTTTTAAGACATTTCATACTTCGTTCTGAAAAAAAAAATCAATGAGGTTCCATAAAGCTTGAATGGCTTGTTATCCTGACTGACTTACTCTATAATTAGCATGGAAGATTCATAATCCGTCAAAGCTAAATTGGGCGATTAGCCTCTGTCTTCTTCATATCAAAAAGAGTTACAAAGGCTCAAGCCATGAGTACTGTCATTACTTACAATTACTTCCAGCACACTTTTTCAAGCCATGATAATGGTTAATCAAAATGGTAATCACAAAACACAGCCAATCCAAATTGAAAATCAGCTCAACACCCTGGGACTGTACAGCTGTGTAAATGATTGCACACAGTTTTATGTGTTATGTGACTCAGTGCTGGGACATTTCTAAAACTATGTTTGGTGGTTTCAATACTCTTTCTACCAAGTGGCAGCAAGAATAATGTCATCCAGCCAGTGCCTCAGCATCGAGCTATTCTTGTAGATGAAAAAAGGTATATGAGCAAGGTATTAATCAGTCTAATAACACTGTACAATCATAGGCTAAGCTGTATTCAACTTAAACCTTTTGAGCTTCAGGAAACTGTTATTACATGTGTCCCAGCTTGAGGGGACAAAGAACCTGTCCTTCATATCATCAGAGATTCTCAGGTCTCATGACATTGGGGACAGATGGAAAAATGACTCGGTAGCTAGTAATTGAAGCTGTGCCCATTTGCACGGTCATAACTAATTTTTAACACGGTCAGTTTTAACATGGTCAATAGGCCTATATGGGGAAACATTTCAAATAATTATGCATTATTTCAAATCTGTGTGCAACACTGACTGCACATTCACAGAAGAAATGAAGACTATAAAGATGGGTGTAGCTACTTCTGCTGAGTAGACTCATTTGTAACAGAGCACAGTCTCATGAGTATTTTAGCATCCCTACAGTTTTGTTTGGTGCTTCTAAGACAAAAGTGAACAGTTTCAAAAACTATCCATGGGCTGGAGAGATGGCTCTGAGATTAAGAGTTCTTCCAGAGGTCCTGAGTTCAATTCCCAGCAACCACATGGTGGCTCACAACCATCTTTGATGAGATTTGGTGCCCTCTTATGGTATGCAGGCATAGGCAGAACACTGCTTACATAATAAACAAATAAATTTTTAAAAAAATAAAACTATCCATGTATTCAAAACTAGACAATATTATTCCTACACATAGGTTGGGTCATTCGGGTATATTTCAAACTCAAGGCTTGAGACACTGCTGTGTGGTCCTGTTCTTTGAGCAACAGAGTGAAAAATCTGTTTTTAATTATACACACACACACATAGAGAGAGATATATAGATATGTTGATATCACATCTCTAGATTCCTTTCATTTGTCCCCCAAGAAAGGGACAACCATTCTTTAAACATACATGTGTCATTATCATAATAAAAGAAAGGAATTCTATTTGCATGTTCCTGCTTTCATAAGTTCTTCTCATTCTCCTTGCTTTTTAAAAGTACAGCCGCACTCAAATTAATGATTGGGCCTTGTTGATTGTAAATGATGATTAATTGGGTCTTGTCATTGTAAATATTTTTAAAAGCAAAATAATAATCTGTGCCTAGATAAGTTTACACAATTCACTGTAGTTATTCACAACTGCTCATTTGCCTGCTGATTTTTTATTCTCTCACTTGGAGGGAAATCCATTAAACCTGGCGGTAGCAGGCTTTCCTGAGGTGTGCTGGACCTGGGTTCTGTCACCAGTACCACAAAAGCAAGAGTGTATTTATAGAGAAGAAAGCACATGTAACCTCAGCTGGAGAGAATATTAAATCTGGTAATTTTTTTCTAAACTAAAAAATCTTCTCATAATACACTGTTTTTGAGTTTTATAAAAGAAGTAGAGGAGGCCAGAAAAGGAGACGGCCAGACAGTGCTTGAATTTTGAGATATCAGATGAGGTCTGGTCCATTGCGTCTAGCGTTTGGTCGATGAATGTAGCATGTGTAAATTACAGAGACATGACAGAAAGATGGACCCTAATTCCTCTCCTAACCACTTCGCTAATCCTGTAGCAGGTAACGATGCCTTAATTAACAACAGCGTTGCTGACGGGTTTGTTCATTAACTGCTTTGTTGTGCGTTCTGTGGCTCTGTGTGTTTTGTCTGCCGTGTACAGGAATTCAAACCCATTGGTACCGCGCACAACAGAAGGGCCCAGCCTTTCGTTGCAGCTGCAAATATTGATGACAAAAGACAGGTAGTGAGCGCTTCCTATAACTCACCAATTGGGCTCTATTCAACTAGCAATATCCAAGACGCACTGCATGGACAGCTGCGGGGTCTCATCCCCAGTTCACCTCAAAAGTAAGTACTGAAGCTCAGTTCTGGCCAGTGTTCTTCATGATGTGGTTTCTTTCCTGACGTCCAGCTCTTGCCGTTTCCTCCTTTACTTTCTAGAAGGTACTATTGCACTTTTGTTTTTAAAGAGAAGCATCTAGAACTTGGCCCTAATTGCTCTAGAGCCCATCAGTCAGTTCCTGAATATTTAGTAGCTATGAGGCTTTTAAAAAAAAAGAAAAGGAAAGGAAAGGAAAAAAGAGGGAATCTCTGGTTCTGTCATCACCCTTCTTAGTCATGTGGATATTCAGTGGTAAATCATCCTCTCCGCAGAATTCTCATGCATTTACTTTTACCCTCAAAAGAGGAAGCCACCACTGAGGGATTTTTCTTTAACCCTTTGTTTTTTACAGGATGTGAACTACTTTGAACACAAGCACAATATTCGGCCCAAACCTTTCATAATTCCAGGCCGAACCAGGTTATCAATTCTGAGATTGTGAAGTTTGAAGAGCATGTTGCTTTAATCAATCCTTACTAATCACCCAGAAAAGTAACTTCTAAGTGCCTGCAGTGACTTTTCATTGCAAAGCTTAATTCAGAAGAGAAAAGAAGCAACTCACTTAGCAGCAAACACTAGCCAGATAGTATCCATTACTGAGGGTAAATATTGACCAGCTGGCGGGGCTGTGAGATTTTATGTGATCACCATGTGTATTTATAACTAGTGCCCCAGAAGCTCTGTGGATCCCATCCAGAACACAGTGACCCTTGAGACAGGCAGATGTACCCTGTCCCACGTCAGGAAAGCCTAGCCTGCAGAAACAAACAAACAAACCCAGCCCCAGGTAGTAGCAAGGGGAAGCCAGGATTGATTCCAGTGATTGGCAGACTCTGGCCATCCACCTCAGTGCCTGCTTCTCTTTGCTCCTTCAAACCCACCATTTTGGCCCTTATATAAGAACAGCTGTTCATGCATATGGATCCTTGCGAAGGAAGAAAGGCTCCTTGGGACAGAAAGTTTCTATCTGGTGAAAATCAATACAATTTGAGAGAAGGAAAGCAGTTACTGTAAGTATTGCTGACTCTTACGGAATACGTTGTATAAACCATATTAACAATGATGAACAAAATCTAAAGACCTTACCTGTCAATCAGAGAAGTGACTACAGCTATACAATCTTTTCCAGAATCTTCTCTGAAAATTGAACCTGAACTTTAGTTGAAAGGAATACCAAATTTGTAACTTCAGGAAACCTCAAACCCATCACTCTGACCTTCAGTTAGCTAACCCAAGGAAGCTATTGATCAGACCAGGTGGATCCTAACTGGTTAGAAATGCTGCATAATGGTTTACATCAGGTGCCCCAAACTGGTAGCCCATAGGTGAACTCATACCATAGGCATAATTTATTTAGCCCTCCCACTGTTCACTATATGTGGGAGTTAATTAAATACCTTTACATGCCAGCTTATTGAAATATTCATCACTGTTAAGTACATGTTAACTGGTCCACTTTATAATTATGTGACTGACCCTGTAGGGACTTAACTCCTGTGACTAGTAAATAGTTACATAATACATGACTTTGAAGCGTAGACCCTTCAATAAGCTACAAGAAGGGCCAGAAGATTGTCTCCAAATAAACCACACAATTTTCATAATGTCAGTCACAGGAAGAAATGTGGGAGAAAGATGCTAAGAAAGCTGTGATGCCACATGAAGTGTCTTTGTCAGACTGGCTCCATGTTTTCTCCACAGAACCTAGAAATGAGCCTGGAACGTAACAAACAATGTATGCTCATCACATGTTCATTGGATAAAGGAATAAAATCCTAAGAGTGCTCAGTATTAGCCGCTCTCCCCTCTCCACCTTTCAGCTCTACCCCATCCTCTTTGTTACCTTGTTCCCGTTCCTTTTTCTCCTTTTTTTCCCCTTTTTCCCAATACTACCCCTACGCCACTCCACCTTCAGTCACACAACATACCATATTAAAAGTTAAAAATGCACAGGGCAGTGGTGGCACGTGCTTTTAATCCCAGCACTCGGGAGGCAGAGGCAGGTGGATTTCTGTGAGTTCAAGGCCAACCTGGTCTACAGAGCTAGTTCTAGGACAGCCAGGACTACACAAAGAAACCCTGTCTTGGGGGAAAAAAGAGTTAAAAATGCTATTTTACTGTTGGATAATATATAGCTAAATAATGAGTAAAGACCTAGAACACACTTGATTGTACAAAATTCAAAGAAAGTCAGAGGGGCGTTCTTCTATGTTTTCATCTTAACTTTAACGTGGCGACACTTGCAGATACCTCTTAATACCACAGAATTTAGAAGAAAGGAATCCTCTAAAAATAACAGGTACCTGTGTACAGATTCTAAAGACTAGTGGAAATGCCTTTCCATTCTTCCTTTCTTCCTCTGTCCCCTCACTATTTACTCTACCCTTGGAACTTTTTGCTCTCTCCCAGTGATCCAGTGATTTTTTCCACAAGGTACCATTTTGCGAGGCTCCATACCAAGCTGCATACTGCACTGTGAATGAAAAACTTGTTTAATCTGAAGTAAAACAGGTACAGTGGATTTATGTGTCAATGTGCATAGTGTTTCAGTCCCAGCTCCGGCTCAGTTTGATGACTTCATCACAGCCGAAGCCGTTTAAAGCACCAGCGCCTTTATTTTGAAATGTGTGACATTTTTAAGTCAAAATGATAAATCACAACATGCACAAGATACTTTTGCAGATCTGGATGTAAACATGAAATGTTTCTGGGTGGCTTTTAACAAGTTACAACTGGAAATCTGCCCTCCCTGCTGGAAGTCTGAACACAGTCCTCCGAGGGAAGTTGGTTGTCTGTAAAAGAAGCCACCTGGGTTGTAAAGGATTTGAGGTCACCGTCCTCGTTACAGGTGACGCTGCCACATTACTAAGACAGTCTCAAGAGATCAAACTAGTATCTGCATTCCGGGTCATTGAGGTTAAGTCCCTGGACTCATGAGGATATTCCACAGCGCCTAGAGTCCCTGAGAACAATTTTATTGAAATCAACACGGGAACTCTTTTAACATCGTCTTGGATAGTTATAAAAGGTCACTCTTGTTAATGTTACATCATTTCCTCCATTTAGTAGGCACAGGCCCTTAATTTATTAGTCACAGGACCCCCAATTCAATGATAAAGGAAGGAGAAATAGAAGACACAATCTTTGACAAATTAAAACCATATGCACATATGTATCAATATACGATCCCTAACAGCAGAAAAAAATTTGCTGATTACACCTCAAAATAAAGCATATCTGTGAGTTCATGTTGACGATAACTGACCCAGCATCCAGCATCCTGCCTGATGCACAGGAAGCCAGAGAAGTTCTAAATCTTTCCTGAATGGGTCTGTTATGTTGGTCCCTCAAGATTTAACTCACTATCTCAAACTCCCATTTTTCAAGTTCCTGAACCTCATTACACTTACGTCAACTCGTTTAATCCTGACCAAACTGCTCTACAAGAGAAAATTTCCTTCCTTTTTTTTTAGCAATTAAAGTCAATTTTAAGGATTGGTGCTGAGCCAAAATAAAAAAAAAAAAGTGGTGAATAAGGCCAGATGGCATTTTGGTATATGACTTAACTAATGACCTAGCTGTGTTTTAAACAAATTCTCAACAGGTAAGAGTGAAAGGGATGGTGTAGGAAGTTGGATTGTGCAACACAAGACCCTAAAAAATAGTTAACTTATTTATTGACAGTATTGTCCAAACTAACCAGGCTACAATATTGATTTAAAGAAAGAAAATCAGTGCCCAGCATCCTTTTTGGGTTTAGTGTCTACATGGGGCTGTAGTTAACAACAGTAGCCTTTTAAAGTAACTGTAAAGGTGGGGCCCCATATGTCACAGCTGAGATCTCTGACTTTAAGACAATCACATCACGGACATATATGTGTCTTGGGTTCACGGCAACACTAACAGGCAATAATAACAGAGGTTTATGTTAATAGCTCAATATAGCTCAGCGATTGATTACTTAGCATGCCTGAGGCCCTAGGTTCAATTCCCAATACCAAGTTAATTAATACTAATTAATTAACAAATGCATGTCCATTGTGGCTGGTTGCCAGTTCAGTTGCATAAAGAGTACCAAATCGCCCTTGTCCTTGACTAGGATGACCAACCTCTGTAATATTTTGAAAGTCCCTAAACCTTATCCTTAAAAGGAAATAAAAAATATGCATGGAAATATGTGTGTGTGTGTCCAAAATCTTGCATGAAACACCTCTGTGTGAAGGAAACAAACCTTAGCCTAGGGTAGCATCCAAATAATCCGAGATGACCTACTTGTTCCCTAATCATCAACTGCAAGGTGATAGGCATTTATTGACTGTTTCTAGTTCCTGTACGAAGTTACAGAACGGCTTTAAAAAAAAAAAAAAGAATATTCTTAACAGAATCAGTGAACAATAAGATGATGTATTGAAATGGTAAAGTACTGATAATATAGCTCAAAAATACAATCTTTATTTAGCCTTACCCACAAGTTGTCAATTACTGTTCAGTCCAGGCTTGACTCTCTGATTGAAGTATGCTTGTTTTGAAATGTTCAGCCTAAATCTTCATGCTATATAGTGTTATTATGTGTGAAATACCACTCTTTATACTCTAACTATAAAATTGAGAGACATGAAAGGATATCTAGCTAATGTTCCTCCACCATTTACCTGTGACACTGTCAGAAACCAAATTATTTGGCCTATTTTTTTTAAATGAGGATAGACATTTGTTGTCTACCTGCTTTATGGACCCTTTCTACATGTTAACCTTCAACCTGACAGAATCAAGCCAACAAATGCAATATCACCAGCAACTTTTGACTTGTCCAAGTTTTTCGAGTGTGAATTTTTTTCATCGTCCCTTTTAGAAACACTTTAGACTGATGTGATCACCTCTTCTGTCCCCAATTCCTTCTCACCTGTCTGTACTTGTCTTCTGTGTTCTTCCGGTTCCTGTGTCCTCTCCGTGTAACCCTGTCATTAACACAGCGGCTGCAGCACTCCTTCTGGTATTGACGGTGGCAGTGGACGTAGCACCCCTTCTTCTGTCAGTACCGTTAGTACCATCTGCCCAGGGGACTTAAAGGTTGCGGCTAAGATGGCCCCTAACATTCCTTTGGAAATGGAACTTCCCGGCGTGAAGATTGTGCACGCCCAGTTTAACACACCTATGCAGTTGTACTCAGATGACAATATCATGGAAACACTTCAGGGTCAGGTTTCCACAGCTCTAGGGGAGACACCCTCGATGAGGTAATATGAGTCTTTTTGAACTGTGGGCATGTTGACTAAACACATGGGCGATGTCTACTTTGATGGAGTCTTCTAGCATTGTCTTGGTGGAAAGAAAGCTGTGTGAAAGCTTCAAAGGAAAAAAAAAACTTATTGCAGACATTTAAGCCTGGTGATGAAACCTAACTATGTAGATAATAGGACAGATCGAAATAAAATGAAATTACATAAAGAGCAAATGGATGTCTTTTGAAAGCTGCAATGTACTTTGTAAATGCCTGATTTAGTATTCTCAGAAGTGGCTTGTGAACTTACATCTGTCTTTTGTAAGTGAAAAGATGGGAGGTGGGGATTGGGAGAGTCCAAACACTGTTATGAGATGATCCTTTCTCTTTCTCTAATTAATGTGGAAAGGATTGTTTTGCCATTTAAAATGTTTGCATTTCATTAAGTTCTTATAAGCAAATGTTTCAAGCTGTTAGTGAAGATATTCAATTCCCGTCAGTCTTTATTTTGACTAGTTTCTTCTTTGTTATTAATGTCTGTTCCAAGTACCTTTGCCACCAAGCTTTTCCAATTAAAAAGATTTATTATGGAATAAAATCGCACTGCTTCTTTTAGTATCATAAAATCACTATCTATAAATTACTGTGATACTTGAGAATGCTATGTAGCAACATCTCAGAGTTGTCTCAGGGTTTATTCAGTGAGTTCATCCCAAAGCCATTTTGTAAAGAAATAAATATACGTATGATTATTTTAAAATATAACAGGTGATTAAAAGATATGCAGATAAATTTCTAGATGATACAGTTCAATAACAAAGTATTTAGTGCCTAACAAGTAATATTATAATAACATTTTTAATTGTTCATTATTAATATATTTACTAAAAGCATAGTAAATAAAATTGCTCTCGTTATTATTAATGTGACTATTAAAATAGAACAGTCAGTTTAGCAAACATTGATAGAAGTTTCTGCATTGTGTTGTTTGAAACTCTGTCGGGTGAATTTCACCAACTGATAAGTCATATGAAATTTAGTTCTATATCAAAAAGGGGAATATTTAAACTTCTATGAGTGAGAATAACCAAAATGAGCTCACTCCTGTATTGTGTCTGCTGTCTTTTTTTTTTCTGAAAAGGGGAGGAGGGGCTATTTTGTTCACATCTATAATTATATGGCCATCAGACACAGGTCTTGTTTTTTAAACGACCGTGTCCTGACAGAAATCACCTATGTGAATTCACATGGTATTTCTTGCATAGAGATTCACTTGAGAGTGACCCCTGCTCAGCACAAAGGATGATACTTGTTGTCCTGTTGCCTCACGGGGCTCCCGACGATGCATCACCAGCTGTATTTGTGTTTCAGTGAACCCACGGCCTCAGTACCCCCTCATTCAGATGTGTACCGCATGCTCCATGACAATCGGGATGAACCAACTCCTCCTCGCCAGTCAGGCTCCTTCAGGGTGCTCCAGGAACTAGTGAATGACGGGTCTGGTGAGTCTCTACTAATATCTACTGACGTATTTGTAAAGGCCCTCGGATGGGTGGAGGAGGAGGAGAAGAATTGAGCAACAGGGAATAGATGTCTGGATACTGGTTTTAGTCAGTATTCAAGTGAGTCTTTACTCAGAAGGAGTTAGGGAAAGACCTTTCTAGACATGTCCAGGTATTCATGAAATGAAACCACTTACTCAAACAAAAAACACCAAAAACAAATTCTACCCATAGTAGTCAAGGGCCAGCATAGCTTATTAATCAGAAGACTTAGTTTTCAATGGATATAACAAGATTTCTCAGCCTCTTCCCCCGCAACTCCTTAGAATATTATCAACCTTGAAGCAAAAAAAAAAAAAGCATGAAATGGCCGGGCTGTGGGTGGTGCACACTTTTAGTCCCAGCACTCAGGAAGCAGAGGCAGGTGGATCTCTGAGTTAGAGGCCAGTCTGCTCTACAGAGTGAGTTCCAGGACAGGAGGGCTACACAGAAATCCTGTTTCAAAACAAACAAACAAACAAAACAAGAATTAATGTTAGGAAAATGTTCTAGGACAGCCAGGGCTACACGAAGAAACCCTGTCTTGAAAAAACTGGGGGGAAACAAAAAAGCATGAAATCAAATCTACTGTGCTCCTCAGTCTGGGCAAAGCACCTTGTATATAGTCCTACTAAGTTTCCACAATAACTCAGGAAGGTAGAAACTGTTATTTGCCCCAGCTGAGAAGTGAGAAACAGGCATAAGAAAAGTGGACTAGGATACGGTCACACAACCAGTACGCAGGAGAGCTGACTCTCACCGACTTCTGTTGACCTCTGGTTTGTACTTTAGCCCATGCTTTTTGTCCCCCCCAAAAGATATATACTGCCCTTTAAGAGTCACACAAAAGGCAAAAATGCCTCATTAGGATGGGTACGACGAAAATGGAAATTAAGTGTTGGTGGGGTTCTAGAAATAATAGCAAACTGTGTACATCGATAGTGTGGATGTGAATGATGCAACCACGGTGGTATGCAGGGCAGTTGCTCCTTAGAAAGTTCATTAAGAAAGGACCCAGAGTGGCGGTGGTGCACGCCTTTAATCCCAGCACTGGGGAGGCAGAGGCAGGCGGATCTCTGGGAGTTCGAGGCCAAACTGGTCTACAGTGCAAGATCCAGGACAGGCACCAAAACAACACAAAGAAACCCTGTCTTGAAAAATAAAAAAGGAAAGAAAAAGAAACGACCAGCAATTCTGTGCCTAGACAGACATCTCAAAGCAGAAATGAAAACACACACTCATACAATGGTATTCCAGTTATTCACAAGGACCAAATGGATGGAAACATTCAAATACCCACTGAGACCAGAATGGATAAACAAAACATGATAACATACCTGGGACACAATGTTATCCCACCTTTAAAAGGCATGAAATTCTGACCAATGCGAGACTATGGAAGAACCTTGAAAGAAGGTGAAAGAAACCGGACATAAAAGGAAAGATCTTGCTGGTTCTGTTTATATGAGACATCTAGAACAGACCAATTTATAGGCAGAAAGTGGAGAAGAGGTTTCTAGGGTTGAAAGGGAGGGGAAGAACACTCCCTATTTAGGGGTTACATAGTCTCCAGTTTCTGTCTGCAGATGATGAAAATGTGACAGATATACAGTGATGCATAGCAGGTGAGCTACATTCTTAACAGTCAAGGGATGGTACATTTTATGGCATGGTTTTTTTTTTTTTCCCCAAAGTGCCCTCTGCTCCTTCAAGCATCTTGCAACAGTTCCCAACAGCAGATTTTGTAAGTCATTTCACTTTAAAGGGGCCTGTTTCAGAACCCAGTCTCTCCCGCACCCACAGCCCCTACTCCCTTCTGAAACCACGGTACAGATGCCGCTGCAGAATTCCTTGGGCTAAAGTGCACATTTTAAAATAGACTCCAAGCACAAACCGGAGCCAGCTGTTCCCCACCATAAATGGAAACACTTTGTTTTTCAGATGATCGTCCTGCTGGAACTAGGAGCGTGAAGGCTCCGGTTACGAAAGTCCACGGCGGAGCTGGCGGTGCCCCGAGGATGCCACTCTGCGACAAGTGTGGGGGTGGCATTGTGTACGTCTCACTTTCAAGTCGGGAATTCGCTTTGAGTCTTGTTGGCAGTTTTCCATGTCTTATACTTTTTAAGCCTTTATGTAGAAAAGGGGCAATTTTGAAAAAGTAAAATTGCTCTTCATTAACTTAAAATAGAACATCTACAACGCTGTAGTATATATTTGGTCAGGGTGCCTTAGTCATAACCTTAAAGTGGAGTAGATAGGTGAGTCAGCAGTCTGTACCTTCAGAAATACTTTTTGGAAAAAAAAAAAAAAAAGATTCTGCCCAAACATGTACATGAAAACGATTTCCAAGAATTGTGACTTCCACTTTGTAAGTTAATTTCATTAATATGTAGTCTTTGAATACGTACTTTTCTGTATAGAAGAGAAACAAATGCAGGGACCATTGGGTTGTGAGTTAAAATGCATTGCGTGACCAATTATTTTGATTGTACAAATATCAAGATATAAATTTCTAAAATACAGTCAGCTTCCATCGTCAAGAAAGTCCATGTGTTAAAAAGTCACCTTTGCTGATTCATATTCTTCAACTGAGCCACACCCTCTTAAACGTGTTTCATGTGGCCACTTCTTCTATCCCTTTATCCGGTTCCCCCAGCACAGGTAGAGACAAAATGTGTCTAGTTATCTAAGAGAGCCGTGAGAGGAGGGGGTCTTGGTTAGAACCGAGGGAAAGGAGGTGGGGGCGGGGGCAGAAAGAAAAGAGGGTGGTATGTTATCACCAAAAGTAATTATTGCTCCAAAACGAAAAGAAACCAAGTCCTGGGTTAAGGTGAGCCCACCCAGTGGGTATGCCATCTCTGCTCAGTAGAGTAGATGCTGGACCCAGGATAGAAAGTCAGCTGGGGGACTTCCAACTGTGCAGCCCATGGCCTGGCTCTAAGTACCCACATATATTATGGCTCCCACTTGTGAAGAAATTGGGGGTGGAGCATGAGACTGGAACCTACTCAGACTGGAACCTCCCTAAGTTGCGCGTCTGAGACTCTGGAGACTATTCACACCTCAGTATCAGAGAGAAAGGTGATGGTGAGGCCGAGCTGTGCCATTGCCCAAACGCCTGATGGGAAACTGCCGAGCTTACGGCAGCATCCTCTCCCTTTCTGGACTGGTCTCACCTGTATCTGTACCTGTGTCTTCTCCCCCACAGAGGTGCTGTTGTCAAGGCCCGGGATAAGTATCGGCACCCCGAATGCTTTGTGTGCGCTGACTGTAACCTCAACCTCAAGCAGAAGGGCTACTTCTTCGTGGAGGGGGAGCTGTACTGTGAGACCCACGCGAGAGCCCGTACGAGACCCCCAGAAGGCTACGACACCGTCACTCTGTACCCCAAAGCTTAAGTCCTTTGCAAATGAGAACCCGCATGCACGCATGCACGCACCCACGCAATTTACACTGGCCGATGATGGATGGCTTTAGCAGAAGGAACACAAACAGTGGGGGCTCCCAATCTGAAGCCAAGGCTTTTAGGCATGTATCTTATCATCTAGTGAGGGGAAAAAAATGGGGAGCCAAAGGCCCACCTAGTGACAAAAACAAGTATTACCTATGGTTTGTAACTCTTTTATCTTTGGAGACAGCAATGGTGACATTTAAAGCAATAATGTTTCAATGTTACGCTCCACAAGTTCCATCTGTTAGACAACCATCAGATGTGTAAACACATGGATATTTGGGGGAGTCAAGTTCTTTTTCCCCCAAAACTGCTTTTGATAATTGTAGTAAGTGGTACCAATAGCAATCTTATACTCTAACAAAACTCACAAGTGTCTGTGTCTGTTTTTCCTAACGTGCCTGTCAGGAAGACATTTCCAGGACTTCTCTGTTTTACATGCCAACAGCTGTATCACTGGATGTCACAACCCAATAAATACATGAAGCATGTTTTTTAATTCACGATGAAGTGGTAATCAGTGGGTTCATCATTTCAGCAAGAGGACCCACTCCTCTCTTAGCATGTAAACTAACAAATATTTTAAGAAATCTGTGCCCTCATCAGTTTTAATAGTTCAGTCTTTTGTGTGTGTGGTAGGGGTTGGAATACGTTCATGGGGTAGGGGGCCTGGACAAGTGTGACCATGTTTGTGGAGGCCAGAGGTCACCCTTCATGTCATTCTTCAGGAGCCATCAACGTTGGGTTTTGAGACAAGATCTTTCCCGGGGACTCCGGGCTTGCTGATTCGGCTAGGATGAGTAGTCAGCAACCCAGGCATCTGCATCCCCAGGTGACATCACAGGCAGCTGTCAGCCCCTCTGCCTTTTTTTTTAATTTATTTATTTATTATGTATACAGAAGAGGGTGCCAGATCTCATTACAGATGGTTGTGAGCCACCATGTGGTTGCTGGGAATTGAACTCAGGACCTCTGGAAGTGCAGTCAGTGCTCTTAACCTCTGAGCCATCTCTCCAGCCCCCCTCTGCCTTTTTATAAGAGTGCTGAGGGTCAACGTTGGCCTTCCCACTTGGTAGGCAAGCTCTTCACTGACTGAAGTACTTCCTGCCTCCCCACCCCACCCCCTGCTGTTTCTTATGGGAGGGGGGGGGCTAAGTTTCTGCTGATGGAAGGAGCCTTGAAATTTTCTAATTTAAGGCAATTCAGTATGTTTCCCATTATACTTTTTTTTATTTTCTTGCTTTGGCTTGGGCTCTTTTTATCTGTATTTGTTTTACTGTATGCATGTGAGTATTTTGCCTGCGAGTATGCCTGATGCCTACAGAGGTCCGAAGAAAGTGATGGGTCCCCCGGAACCGGAGTCGTGGAAGGTTGTGAGCCACTATGGAGGTGCTAGATGGGAACTAAACCCTGGTCCTCTGCAAGAATGGCATGTGCTCTTAACGAATGAGCCATGTCTCCAGCCCCCAGCATGGGCTCTTTTGGTGAGATGTCTCTTTCACGTGACCATTCAGTGAAATGGAAAGCTAAGGTCCACCAGGACTGTTTGTTTCTCTCTCTGACTTGGCAGCACCCTCTTCTGTATCCCAGGATGACACTCTATGGGGAGACCTCCTGGAGAAGGTGGGTACTGCCTCCCTGCTAGGGCTTGCTGGTCCCCACTGCCGATCTCCATGCCTTTGCTGTGAACTTGCTCTTGACATAGTTCAGCCCAGGCCTTAACCTTGACTCCTTTGTCATCTCTAAAACTCTTAGCTCAGTCTTCCAAGGAGTCTTGAATTGGGACCTGAACTCTGTCTGGCCCCTGGCCCGGGCAGTCTGCCATGGAAGTCCTGCTAAGACTCACCTTCCCAGTCACCTAAGCTAGCCCCACGGCAAAGCCCTTGACTTGTGCCTCTCACCTACTTCCTTCCCTGGTGACACTAGAGCAGCTCTGAGTTTGTCCTTTTAAAGGTCACACAGTGGGGAAGCAGTGAGCTGGGGTGATGACTGTCTCAGGGAGTCTGCCTTTCGTGGTGTCGCTCAGCTGTGCCTACCTGCTGGAGCTGCTGCTTGCTAACCTGGAGCACGTGTCTTCCTCCTAGAGTGTCCAGTATAAGACATTTAACTGTCTGTGACCCGGACTTCTCCAGAGAATTTCTGCCTGGCTTCCATAGGCATTTGCGATTATAACCTCTGCAATAAAACATGTTTGTTACTAGAGCTATTAAAACTGGTAAGTTCTGATTGAGGTCTAGGGATGTGAATTGTGTAAAATGCATTTCATTTTTGCTCAAAGGTTATTTTTAAGAATTTGTCCTGGAAAACAAAGTTTTGGAAGGTGGAAGTTAAATGAATGGTAACTGACTAAGAAAATTAAACCAAAAAAAAAAAAAAAAAAAAAACAGCAACTGAGTAAATAGAAATACAGGTGAATTTACTTTCTAGACTCTTGAAAAGCATCAGAATTGACAAGACCAGGGCCAGAGGCCAGAGGTTAAAGATGGGGCCACCAAAGGAGAAGTAAATGGAATGTATTTAAGACACACTTCTCAGTTGGTGGAGTTCTTGCCTTCCATACACAAAGCCCCAGAGTTGATCCTCCACTTTAAATAACCCAAGTGTGGGATGCACATCTGTAATCCTAGAACTTGGGAGGCAAAATCAGAAGTATCAGAAGTTCAAGGTCATCCTCAGCTACATAACACTTTCAGGACCAGATACACTGGTCACTATTTCAAACCACAAACAAGAACAAAGAAATATTTAGTGCCTACATGCCACTTACTGAGCCCTACATACTCACACTCCTCCAGTGAGTCAGTGAGCCTTACACTGTGGAATCAAAAAAGGAAGCACAGGGAACGATTGTATACTTGACTTAACACAGAATAAATTAACACCGGATGGCTCATGAAGAAACATTAGACATTAGTGTACACCGTGTTTTGAATGTTAGACGGTATTTTCCAAGAGGGGCACGTAGACATGTGTCTGTAATCCCAGCATGTGGGACTAAGCCAGAAAGATTATCTTGAGATTGGGGACTAGCCTGGGCTACCCATTGAGACTTTGTCTCAATCAGTCAGTCCATAAACACAGAAATGATGGTGGTTTTCTTTAAATTATAGTTCACATATTTTAAGTGCAGTAGAGCGCATAGTGAATTGCTCATGCTCAAGTTTAATAAGGAACTTATTATTATAGTAATGTATGAGAGTGTCTGTAAAAATCTGAAATTTCAGAGAGATATTGGCTGAAATTAGATAATTTAGATTATATGATTAAGGCTTCTGAGATAAGCCCCAAAACTTCACATTCATTATTTAGAATAAATACTATTCTTCAAACAATTCAACCTAAAGTTTTTAATATATAGAAGAATTTAGAATTAACAAAGAGAAATGAATGTCATATGAAAACTATTTTAAAGTGTGTAAGGTAAGACATAAAAAATCAATGATAAAAATTAAAAGGAGTTTTTAAAAGTATTTTCTTGAACATTTTATTTATTATTTTTACGTGTATGTAAAATGCACGTATGTCTGTGCACCACGTGTGTATACAGTGCCCACAGAGGCCAGAAAAAGTGTTGGATTCCCTGGAACTAGAGTTACAGATGGTTGTCAATCACCATGTGAGTCCTGGGAATCAAACCTGGCTCCTCTAGAAGAGCAGCCAATACTCTTAAGCACTGAGCCATTTCTCCAGCCTCAAGAATGTTTTAAAGCAAGTGAGTGAGAAAGAAATATTCTCCTTATACGGCATTTTGTCCTTCAGTAATGAATTCACTCCAGAAATTCTATGCAGAAACTTATGTCATGAACAACAACAACAAAAAAGGACAATTTTGGTTTAGCTCAAAGAGGAATATATTCTCTTAGGGACAAAAGAAAGAAAGGCTTGGACATTGTTTAGATTTACAAGCTGTAGAAAGCCAAAATACTCAACGACACTTTCCATGTTACCGTGTATTTTTGCACCTGTTAAGTAGAGGGGCATAAAACACACTAGTGCATCCCATTAGCAGCTTACTCACCTCTACATACGACAAAGCTTCTCAGTTGCCCAACCCGAGAACACCTGAGGTAAGCAGATGCTTTGGGTCTCTTTATTAACTCTAGTTACAAATGTTTGCCAGAGGGCTGGAAATATGACTATGTGTCTTATTCTCACAGAGGACCCAAGTTCAATCCCGAGCACACACATCAGGCAGCTCACAATTGCTTTTAACTCCAGCTCCAGGGAATGCCTCTAACCACAGGCACAGGAACATATTCAGACATACACACATAAATACATAAATAAATAATAATAAAAATATTTTTAAAAGCCAAACAGATGTTTGGCATTTTGTCATTTGAACCAACTTGATTTTAGCCCTAAGAGAACTTGCTTCTTGTAAGCATTACTCTATTATTCTGTCATCATGGGGGAAAGTTCTTTTATTCATGCTGTACCATGAGTCAAATAAGAAAAGAACACTGAGAAAGAATAAAGGGATGAAAAAATTTCAAGTAAACCAGTCTCACCTGTAGAAGAACTTCTAAATGGTCTTATTAAATAAAAAACACAGAGCCAAATATAGGGGTGAAAGCCTTAGAGAGATCAAGGAAATAGGGAAAGACACCAGCCAACCTTACCTCACCAACTCTGCAGCTTCCAAATGAGAACTACTTCCTGTCTACCCAAGCCTTTATATGCCTTGCTCCTCTGCCCTTCTCATTGGCTCTTAGCCCAGCTACCTCACTTCCTTGTCACTGCCTGTCTGTACAGACCTCCAGGTCTCTATGGTTGGTACTGGGATTAAAGATGTGTGTCACCACACTTGGTTCTATTCCCTAGTGTGGCCTTGAACATAGAGACCCCGCCTGATAAGTGATCAGATTAAGGGCGTGTGCTACCACTGCCTGAATTCTATGTTTACTTAAAATGGCTGGCCTTTTGCCCCTGATCTCCAAGCAAGCTTTATTTATCAAAGCACAAATAAAATATCACCACACTCACCTGCCCTACATGGCAGTTTCACAGTAATGCTCTTAGGTCTCTGATCGCTGTGGGGGACACTTCAATAAACACTCACTGGACACTAACAAGCAGGAAGTGGTGGCAGCCAGACAGGGCCAGTCATCTTACTGGTCCCATCAGCCTGCAGAGCTCTTCAAAGCTCATGAGAGTGTTTCTTGTTGAGTGATTTGTAAAACCAAGTACCTTTAAGAGGGGTTTCTTTATCATAATTATTTTTAAATTGGGGAAATATTATCAACCATTTTTATTTGATTACTTGACGAACAATCAAACATAAAATCAGGGGCCACTGAGATGGCTCATCGGGTCAAGGTACTTGCTGCCAAGCCTGATGACCTGAGTTCAATGCCTGAATTTCACACGGTAGAAGAGAACTACTGATCCCACTGCCAGGGGTCCCTTAAGCAGATCAAGCTACACAACTGTCTCGCTTATGCAGAGGGCCTAGTCCAGTCCCATAGAGCTCCACAGGTGTTGGTCTAAAGTTCATGAGTTCCTACTAGTTTGGTTTGGTTGTCTCTGTACATTTCCCCATCATGATCTTGATGCCCCCTACTCATAGAATTCCTCTTCTCTCTCTTCGACTGGACTCCTGGAGCTCCGGTCTGGTGCCTGGCTGTGGATCTCTGCATCTGCTTCCATCAGTTACTGAATGAAGGCTCTATGATGACAGTTAGGGTATTCACCAATCTGATTACCCAGGTAGGACAGCTCAGGTACCCTCTCCATTATTGCTATTAGTCTAAGCTGGTGCCATCTTTGTAGATTCCTGGGAACTTCCTTAGCACCAGGTTTCTCCCTCTATCATGGTATCTCTTTCATTGCTCTCCCACTCCATCCCTCCCCCAGCTCAACCATCCCATTCCTGAATGTTCTCTTCCCACCTCCCCTACCCCATATTGGCCCCTGCCTCACCCCCAGTTTACTCATCGGGATCTTTTGTTTCCCCTTCCCAGGGCGATCCATGGATCCCTCTTAGGATCCTTCTTATTTCCTACCTTCTCTGAGCTGTGGGTTGTAGTCTGATTATCCTTTGCTTTACATCTAATATCCACTTATGAGTGAGTACATACCATGTTTGTCTTTCTGAGTCTGGGTTACTCACTCAGTATATTTTCTAGTTCCATCCATTTTCCTGCAAATTTCATGATGTCATTGTTTTTTTACTGCTGAGTAGTACTCCATTGTGTATATGTACCACATTTTCTTTATCTGTTCTTCGGTTTAGTGTCATCTAGGTTGTTTCCAGGTTCTGACTATTACAAATAATGCTGCTATGAACATAGGTGAGCAAGTGTCCTTGTGTTATGATTGAGTATTCCTTGAGTATATGCCCAAGAGTGGTATGGCTGTGTCTCGAGGTAGACTGATTCCCAATTAATAATTGATTCCCAATATAATAATAATTAATAATAATATTAAATGTTTTTAAATATTATACAAAATACAAATTACTTATTTTAAAATGAAAATTACTCCATTTTTTTAAAAGAAAGTCAAGCAAGCAATGCTTACTGAGAAACAAAGAAGCACCATCCTGTAGCTGAGAGAAACTTTGATATGGAGTTGCCTTCCATTCTTCTTTTTTTTTTTTTTTTTGGATTATACACCTAGCAAAGAAGTACACAGGTGGTCTATGTCCGCAGCAAAAGAAAAATATGGTGTAAGTTTAAGGACTAACTTTCACCAGGCCAAGCTGCCATTCCATGCCACTTTATGAAAAACACAAGTTGATGAGTGAAAGTATGTATAGATTTCCACCACAGGTATATTCACCAGATGTGTCCATCCCAGCCATTCATTAAACCCTGAACATCTGCAAATACCACCACAAGCAGCTGCCTGCACTGTGCACAGCTGTGCCAGTGAAGGTTCCTGCGGGGTTGCTGGGCCCACCTCTCCTTGCAGCTAATGCTCCAGTTGCTGCTACTTGAGTTGCGAAAGCAGCTGAACCTTCTAGAAGACCGCATCATGCCACAAGCCCTTCCTTCTCCTCATGAAACCTTACATAAATAAAATCATGTCACAGGGACACATTGGTCTCTACTTCCTGACCTGCACAGTCTCTCATTCTGTTGCTCTGGATTGCCATGTTTCTACCTTCCCCCAGAGTGCCCTTTGCTCTCTGGGGCAGAAGGATATTCCAATACCTTTTTACTTCATTGTCATTTGTGAAATGTTACTTCAATTGGTAAAGAATTCGAGGCTGACAATCTTCTTTAATTTTTTACTGTTTTTTATTGTGGTAAAGTATGCATGACATAAAAATCATCATTTTTTAATTTAATGGCCTCAAATGCACTTACAGTGTAGAGCAATCATCATAGATAGTCACTTTCAGAATGTCGTTATCATCCTCAGGCAAAAACTGTGTCCATGTTAAATACAGTAACTCTCAATCGCCCATATGAGTGCCTGGCGACTTCCATTACACTCTGTGACCCCGTGAATGTAACATTCCGGACACCCCTTTGTAAGTGGAATCATGTAATATTTACCTTTTTGGTCCTGGCTCCTTTCACGTTGCCTCATAGTTTCAAAAATCATCTATGTTGTAGCATGGAAGAAAATTTCACTCCTTTTAACAGGTAAATAATGCCCCGTTGTGTAAGTCATACCTTATTTGGTTTACCCCATAATCGGTCTCTTGGGAGTCTTATAGGTCGCTCTTGCTTTTTGTTTTTTGTTTTTTGTGACTTTTAATAGCTAATGTTGCTATAAACATTTACATGTAGATGACAGTTATATTATTTTAGCACCTTAATTTCACAGATTGTATTCCTAATGATGACTAAATTATAATTAAAGACTGTAGAGCAATACAAACGTAAAAACAGAAAGGAAAGTGGCATCACCAATAACCACATATATGTGATTTATAACCTTGTTGACACAAAGGGAAGCAAGGGCCTTTTGCTGCCTATATACTTTAATTATGTACATTATCTTAGTCACTGCCCTACTGTTGTGAAATCTTTAAGCCTATGATTTTTATTCTCAGTCTCGCTAAGTTTCTTCCTTTCTGCTGGGTTGCCTTATATTCAGGCCACTATTAAGCTGAAGCCATGCTTGTTCTCTTCATAATAAAAATCATTTCATCTGTGAGTGAAGCGCTAGGGAAAATAGTATGAGAAAATAAAAATATGAAGCAGTGGTATTGAGTAATGAGATGACTGGATTGTCACGGAAAGAACTCTGGGTTGGGACTTGGATTCTAGCTGCGGTTCTCCCACTGGCCTTGAACGTTCTCATCTGCAGAAAGGAAGATGAAGACTGAGTGATGTTGGAGGCTCCCCCTCCTAGTTCACTCCATCATTCAGTGACCTGAATTTGATATTGTGTTTATCATTCCAGACTGGGCTGGCCTTGACAATGTGGTCAGGTTCTTGGTTCAGTTTAGATGTTTCTTTCTGGTCCACATTCACAGACACCTCCTCTGGTTCATGCCATGGTTCCTGGTAGAAGTCAAACAAGGAGCATGGCTTTGTTGTTTTAAAATGCATTAGCTCCATTGAATGTATGCATGAATGGCTCATCTATATAGCCATTCCTCATGCATAAGAGGAATATGCTATTTTAATGAGGATGTTGCAGAGTGAACTGAGGCAGGAGATTTCCATGAGTGTCTAAAAAGTGAAAAGGAACTTATCAACTCGGCTTCTCTTTCCCTAACACCTGTTCATCTCCAAGATCTTGGTATTTCTCTATCTATCCCCTTAGCAGACCAAACTTCCTATAGTCAGCCCCACTTAACTCACCCAGCTTCCTTTCCTCCAAACAAGGCCTCTGAAAAGCAGTGATCAACTGCCTAAAAGCCAGAGCTGGTTCCTACCCTTCGTGAATCATGACATTCCATCTCTCAATAAGCAGAGTCAGGTTGAAATTAATACTGCCAGTAACTTAATGAGAACAGGGTGTAGAGATGTTTTCATCTGGATCAAGCCTTGAGGTGTAGAAGTTACTTCTGTAATCCACCAAAGACTTCCTAAGTCAATGTGATGAGGCTCCCTTCTCCATCAAAACACAAGCCTGAGGAACAACTACCATATTGTATATCCTCAGGGCGAGTTGGTGAGTATCACACTACTGTAGAGTCCGTCTATGCCTAGTAATAGCCCTGTAATCCTAGGTTTAAAAAAAGATCGTATGAAGCTGAAAACCCCAGATGTCTTGTAGTCTGGTCAGATGTTGCTAAGAATAGATCTGATGAGCCTGTTTTTGTGCGGTGTTCTGAAGTTTGTTCCAAATTCTTGAACCTGCAGCTGTTGGTCAACAGGAAAAAGTAAAGTTTTTTCTAAAAGGCAAATTTTAAGATTTTGAAGTATTGTGACTCTCAGCTTTAAAAAAAAATGGTAATGTAGACTTTAGTTCTATCCCATAGGAATGAACTTCATGATAAAAAGTGAAGGCTTTTTATAGGACAGTTGGAGGGATGATCCAAGTACTGGGCCAGAGAAATCATATCCTGACAAAATACACTTTGCTGTCTGTGTGATTTGAGGCTGAGTTAAATCGAGAAACTGTTACCATCCAAAACAGGAAACATGAGGAATAATACAAGTAATATTAGCAGCATAATAAGATCCATTATTAACTACTAAATAACGTAAGAAACACCCATACAGACAATTGTCAGTAAATTAGCAAACCAACAGTTTATGAAGAATGGAGCGTTACATAAGTATTTTAACAAACTGTTTCTTAGTCGAAAAAGAACCAAGGTTAAATATCTCTGCAGTGGAGACTAGTAAGTCATCAAATGAGCGCCACACTGATGGTGTACATGGTAATGCCTGCCACCTGACAGAATGCCAAGAGGACATACAGCCATCAGGATGCCCCGACGAGGGTGTATGACCTGAATCCACCCACTAGAAAACATCCACAAAAGACGCAGAAAGATTTTACAGAATAACTGATCTAGAATGTCCTAAAATACTAAATTCATAGAAGTTTAAGGTAAACCAAACTCATCAGGCTGAACTATAGTAAGCAAACAGATCACTGCAATTAAATGTAATGCAGGCTCTTGTGCTGGGACCTGTGGCTACCCAAGGCATTATTGTCAGTGAGGTCTGAGGACTATGGCTGATTAGGCATCAGTGTTAATCTCTGGAGATTAATAGCTGTACTGTGCTTCTTTTCAGTGCTCTCATAAGATACACACCCAAGTGTTCAGGAGAGGTGGGATGTGGAGTCCTCAATTCACTCTTAATAGCTCAAGAGAAGGGGCAGAGGAGTTGGTGAAGAGCTTACCACACAAGCGTGAGGACCTGAGTTTGATGCCCAGGTACCATGTTAAAAAAAAAAAAACAGATGCAAGAGTACATGCCTGTAACCCAGCGCATGGAGGACACCTGGGGCTCACTGGCAGCTAGGATAAACTGTGAGTACCAGGTTCAGTGCAAGACTCTGTCTCAAAAACGTAAAGTGGAGACCAATAAAGGAATACAGACAACATAGACCTCCGACTTCCACATTCATGTACACACATGTGCGTGCATGCCTGCATGCACATACAAACACATGCATGTGTGTACGCTATTACACAAATACACAAAATAAATGTCTAAAATTAAAATAAGCCTTTCTTACTCAGAAGGAGTTTTCTGATAGATTAATTGATTGAGACATTATCTTAAAATAAAAGTAGGTTTCTGTGGAAACTAGTGCACAGATTAAATTGTAAGCATCTACCATTAGTGTTTTATATTCTATGCCACCTGTATTGACTTAGTCATCCTATGAAAATCTCCAGTTAATTTCACTTATCATCATCACCCACAAATACTGCACATAAATTAGAGTTGTCACGTAATATTTTATTGGTACCATATTATGGATATTAACACATAGCATTAGATGAACTATAGTATTCATTTTCTTTACAATAGTCGTTTAAGAGACATACTAGATTGAAGAATTAAAATTTATTAGAATTGTCCACAATGCCGCAAAAAAAAAAAAAAAAGCCAAGTCTGGTAGAGACCATTGCTTTAGAAAACAAGAAATTATAGCTAGTTAACATTAAACTATCATGCTTTGTTCCTCAAAAGTAAATCATGTATAGCTTATTTTAGGTAATAAATTATTATATCACAGTGGCTGTCAATTCCTACCCATTACGATTTAAAATTCAGTTCTCAATGACTATATTCTATCTGAAATAATTGATTTTGCAAAATAAGTCATATGTGCTTATTGAAAACTTTTACTGAAAGATCAGTCTTTCCAACCAGTCAGTTAAGCAACCTCTGCTTCCCAGGGCAACATTCGCCTTTTACAAGTGGTTTATCAAGCGCACAGGAAAATCAATGGACTTTGACAAATGAAGACCAATCACGTCCTCTGTATCAGCTCACGGAAAAGGGTGGGGATGGGCGCGGCTTCCTGACCCCTCCGTTACTAGGCAACGGGATGCTGCGGCTTGAAGCGGCAGAGCTGAATGCTTGGGGCAAGGCAGTTGATAGCGAGAAGACCTTAAGCAGCAGAAATGAGCCCCGGTAAGAGCGATCCAGGAGGCTGTCCTCGAGAGGGGAGCTGTGGGAAGTGGAGGATAGTGGAGCCACACCCGGGTCCCTTCATCCCCAAGCCTCTGGGCTTTCCCAAGTGGGTCTGGAGTGCGGATCTTCCCGACCTTACATCCTCTGCTCAGACAGTGGAAAAAGCACTCGCCTGCCCCCTGGCTGCAGCCTCCAGGCCTACTTGCAGAGTAGGTGTCTCTACCTGACCCCAGCGCGCCCTCCGGTGGCCGCCGAGGGTGTGAGCCACCCGAATCTCCGTGCCTTACCTTCCTCACCTTCCCAGGCTGCCTTCCAGCTCCTCGCCAAAAGCTGTGCTGGGTTCTGTTCCAGAAAAGCATCTTGAGGAAGAGGATGAAGTTGACTCCATTCTCCTTTCAGCATCCAAGATCCTGAATTCCTCTGAGGGGGTAAAGGAGAGTGGGGTCAGTGAACCAGGTAAAATCTCTGGGTGGGAAAAAAAAAAAAGTTGAGGTTTTGTTGTTTTATTTTGGTTTGGTTTGGCTTAGTTTGGTTTGATTTCAGTTTCGGACAGACATTTAGAAGATTCGTGAGTTTTCTATCAAAAATCTAAGAATCCAAATAGCCACAGTTTCCAGTAAACCAAGAATTGAAGGTGTAGACTAGCCAGAGAAACCTAAGAACAGATGTTGGGATCTTACTTCCTTCAGAGAAGCCCAGGGTGACAACGCCCCTCTCACATGGGTCTGGTGCACAGTGGGACATCAAGGGAAGGAGCAGGAATTCATGAGTAAGGTGGCTTTTAGGCTGATGGGTAGGACCCAGTTGTGGGCTCCCCATGGGGTAGGAGCCCAGTTGTGGGTTCCATGTGTGAAGCATATGGTAATGAGATGAGAGAAATGATGGATCAGAAGCCTGATCATGGGACAGGGTTTCTTTCTGCACCTTGGTCAATCCAGGACCTTCACAATGCCTGGGCAGGGACCCTGAGAGAAGAAGCCACCGAGGCCATACCTCAAATGATAGAAATCAACTTGATTCAAGATGAGGGACATGGAGGAGGGCAGGATCAGCACCCACTGCATTCCTCTGTCACCAGCCATGAAGATCTCTAGTCTTCCCTGAGCAACCAGGAAAGGAATACAGCAAAAGATCATCACAAGACAGTTCAGACATTAAATTGACCCAGTGTTTAGCTCTAAGGTCACCAAGAGTCAGAAAGGATGGAGCTGCCTCAATACGGCAAGGGCATGAGAGGCTGAGGAGATGGTTAAATGAGTGACGTTCTTATTGAGCAAGCATAAGGACTGAGTTCAAATTCCCAGAGCCCATGTAAAAGCCAGGCTCAGTGGAGACAGGAGAATCCCCGGACGTCCATAGGCCATCCAGCCTCATGAATCTGAGGCTACCTCAAATGCGGCAGATGAGGACTGACACCTCATGACCCATGCTACTCAATAGCATGACTTATGCAAATAAGAACAGTTAGTTAGCATAACTAACCTGTGGCCCGTTGGGATGGGGATCTGAGGGGTACCTTTGAACCTCAGCATGACCAGTATGTTGGTTCTGGCACTCCTGTACTGATTCTGAACCTCCATCCATTTGCTCATCTGCCGAATGTTTTCAAGTAGCTGCTGTACCTAGCCCTATTCTAGAGGTTGCACATCCGTGATTGTCAAGACTAGTCACCGACTTGACAGATGCTAGAATCATCTGGGAAATGAACCCTTGGGCCTGCCTGTGGGGGACCATATGGATTTAGATGACTGAGGTGGGAAGAGCTGCCCCTTGTGGGTGGCACCATTCCTAGACTGTGTTGTAGACAGCATAAATGGGGGAAGGAAGCTGAGCATCCATCCCATGCTCTCTGCTCATTTTCTGCAGATGCAACTCAGCTAGCTGTCCCAAGCTCCTCCCACTGTGACTCCCCCGGAAATTATAGCCTGCACCCTTGAGCCGTTCGCTGAAATAAACCCTTCTCTACCTCAGTTTCTTTTGTCAGAGTATTTTATAGTAGAACAGAAAAGTAACTAAGACAGGATCCCAGACAACATACGCAAGGTCGTTGTCCTCATTCAGCTTATCTGTCAGTGGGAGAGCAGAGAGCAGTCTGTCCTATGGGGAAAGGGAAGGGGGAGGGATCTGCAGTGTCATAGGTGGGTGAAGAATCTTCTGTTTTAAAAGGGGAAAGTGACAGAACAGTGCCCCATTCAGCAGGTCCCATCTGAGCAAGGACCAGAGGAGGTAAAGACCAAATCGTGCCAAGTTCTAGAAAAGAACACTCCAGGCATCAAGACTGACAACAGCCAGGAGCCTATGATGGAAGCATGTCTGGCATGTCTGAGGAGTAACTGCTGTGGGCAGAGCAGAACGAATAATGGGGAAGGTAGCAGGGAAGGGTGGCAGTGGGATGGAAGAGAAGAAACTTTGCAACTTCAGGCAAGGATTTGGGCCTCTACTCTGAACAAAACGGGAAGCGCTGGAAGGTTCTGAGCAGCCTCCCTCCATCCTGACTAGAATTGTTATCATGGATGCATATCCTTTGAGTATTTACTGTATGCCATGCTAAAGGGTGCCTCTTACAAATCGGTTACATGCTTAGAGTTATACATCACCATATGTTATAAAGCCAGGATTCAATGTTCAGGAAGCCTGATTCCATAGCTGATACCCTAACTTGCAGGGCAAAGTATAGTTTTTTGTTTGTTTGTTTACTCTTTGCTCTTTGGGGGCCCACCAACCAGGTCCCAAATAAATACAGAGACTTATTCTTACTTATAAATGCCCAGCCTTAGTTTGGCTTATTTCTAGTCAGCTTTTCTTAACTTAAATAATTCCATCTATCCTTTGCCTCTGGGCTTTTATCTTTCTCTATTTGTATACCTTTCTTTACTTCTTACTCCTGTGGCTTTCTATGTAGGTAGGTAGCTAGCCCCTGAGGTCCTCTCTCCTCCTTTTCTCACTCCTCTTCTTCTCTCTTTTCTTCCTATTTATTCTCTCTCTCTCTCTCTCTCTCTCTCTGGTTTTTCACCTGTTTATTCTCTCTGCCTGCCAGCCCCACCTATCCCTCTCCTGCCTCACTATTAACCATTCAGCTCTTTAATAAACCAATTAGGCAGGTCAAGTAACACAGCTTCACAGAGTTAAACAAATGCAGCATAAAAGAATGCAACACATCTTTGGGTCATTAAGCAAACAATCCACAGCATAAATGACTGTAAGACATCTTCAACTAATATTCTACAACAGCAGAGTGCGCTCTGACTCACATGGCTTCTACAGAACTCACTGGTCCTGTCACAGCAGAGTTAATGTTTACACCTGAAAACCATTCTATGTAGCACTTTAAAAATCGACTTGTTATCCTCTGCCTTTAGGCACAGGCATACACTTAACATTTCTTGCAAATATTGAATATGACAAAATTTTCTGCAGGCTTGGAAATAAACTCCCCTTGTCTTTATTATAAAAGGGTCATCCCATTGATGATTAAGTCATTTTTTTTAAAATTTCAACACTGAAATATGAAAAAGAAAATGTAAGCTAGATATAAATAATATGTCTTACATTCGCAACAGAGAATAAGCTTCTTCGAGGGTGGGGCCATTGTTCAACTCCCTTTCAGTGCCTCCCAATATCATGCATGTAGCAAAGACTTAGTGAATGCTGAAATGTGGTTCTGGGCTGACTCCTGTGGGTCTCTTGATCATTCCCTTTCCAACTCAAGAATCATATATTTCCATGTGGCTCTTTAAGCATTACTGAATTTTAAAAACCTCTTTCTTTCAGAACAACACCCAACGACTCATAAGAAAAACAAAAATTTCTGTTATTACCCTTAAAAATAGTTGAGTCCTAATTTCCTGCCTCCTCACTGCCTGCACTGAATCATCAGAATGCTGCTGAAGAGAATACTCATTTTTTTGAGTCAGACCATGAACTAAACCGAGCATCTTTGTGCTATTTGGAGCACTTGCTTTATTGCCAAAGTAAATTCTTTTTCAAATGCTCCCTCCCCGAGATAACTATGTCATTTTTCTCCCCACGCTGTCTCAACTCACACAGCATCATCTCACGGTATATGAAAAGGTGGAAACAACCAGAGCAAAATCCCCTCATCCTTACCCTTCACACATGCTAAGCTCCCTTCTCAACGTTTCATTGGAAGCACTGCTCCTACTCAATCAACGACCAGTTCATCTAGATCCCCCATCCAGAATCCCTCTGCCATTGCCTGCCTCGTTCTCCAGAACCACCCTTTCTTCCTCTTTCTGCAATCCGTTTCCAGCAAACAAGCATGTTAGACTCCCCGACAGCTAAAATGCTAAGTTAAAAAATGTAGCTGGAGTTTTCCTGCCTGGCCCACAGTCAGGACAAATCTCTCTCACCTGCCAGTCCCACAGCCTCAGACCCAACCAAGTAAACACACAGACTCTTACATTATTTAAACTGCTTGGCCATTAGCTCAGGCCTATCATTGTCTAGCTCTCACTCTTATATTCAGCCTATTTCTATTAATCTTTACTTTGCCACGTGGCTCGTGGCTTACCGGGATCTTCACATGGGGCTTGTCATGGTGGCGGCTGGCAGTATCTCTCTGACTCAGCCTTCCACTTCCCAGCTTTATTCTCCTCCTTGCCCCGCCTATACTTCCTGCCTAGCCAACGGCCAATCAGTGTTTTATTGATTAATCAGCAACACATTTGCCATACATCCCACAGCAAAAAAATGAATCGTCTTGGGCTAGTGAGATGGCCTGGCAGGCGATGGGTTTGCTGCCATGTTCAGTCCCTGGGTGGGAGGAGAGGACCAGCTTCCCAGATTTGTTCTCTGATCTTCACATGCACTTTTTGGCTTGAGAGCTAACAACTGGCCCAAGAAAATTATTTGCCTTCTGTTCATGTATTAATTACTTCCTATCTTGGCTCAGGCAGACTGTAGAGGGCAGTGCACACCCATGCCACAGTGCAATTGTGGAGGTCGAAGGACAAGGTCAGTGCTCTCCTTCCATCATTATGTGGGTTCCAGAATCAAAGACTGTCAGGTTTGAGAAGCAAGCACTTTTACGACTCAGTCATCTCCCTGTCCCCTCAGGCGGGTGCTGCTTAAAGTGAGAGTTGTCCTTAGGTTCAGTGTGTGGCTAAGATAATGTAAGCATCAGACCTTCTCATCACCTCTCCATCTCACTACCTAGATTAAGAGAGTGCTTTCTGTAGCAGCTCCTGCGGAATTAAAGTTCCGGAATGAAATGATACATGTCCTTTATTTTGCTCCTTAGAATATGGCTGTGTATCAGAACCCGAGAATCAAATCCAACCACAGTCAGCACTGAAAGTGAGTCTGTTTCATTTAATTATGTGAAAACCCTTCCTAAACCAACACTGGGTCTTCCACACTAGTCTCACAGAAACTTCCATGAGCAGGCGGGCTTAGAGGGTCGGCAGCACAGCTAAGGATGAGTTAGCTGACTCACGCGGTACTTGGTCGGGGGATTTTTTTTTTTTTTTAATCATAGCAACTGAAGATTGTGTTTAACTGCCTGAAAGTGTCCCATCTGACGCTTTGTTAAATCTCATCGCAGGTCCTTCAACACCAGCTGCAGTCATTTCAGGCTCTGCGGATGCAGACTCTACAGAACGTCAGCATGGTATGCTTGTTGTAGTCCATGTGTAGGATATCTCCTAGTTTAAGGTACAAGCCCATCTTCTAAACTCACCCATAGCCAGTTGTTAAGTAGATGCTGAGTTTAATGTATCAGAGGTAACAATGTATTTCAGGCTCAAAATTCATTTGGAGTGTGTAGATGTAACCAACCGTCTTATTAAATAAGAAAAACAGAACCAATGCAAAGAAGAAAGCCAAGAGGTCAGAGCTAAGAGCCTTACCCTGCAGCTAGCCTCTTAAGCCAAGAGACCTCTCCGAAAGAGAGCTACTTCCTGTGTGTCTGTCTTTATATAGTCTTTCTGTTCTGCCTTCTCATTGGTGGTAAACCCAAACACATGACTGCCTGGTCACTGCCTGTCTGTAGAGACTTCCAGGTCTTCTATGGTTGGTATTGAGATTAAAGGCGTGTGTCTCCAATGCTGGCTGTATCCTTGAACACACAGAGATCTACCTAGCTCTGTCTACCAAGTGCTGGGATTAAAGGCATGCGCCACTACTGCCACGCTCTTGCTATGGCTCTAATAGCTCTGACCCCTGGGCAACTTTATTTATTAACATACAATTAAAATCACATTTCAGTACAAATAAAATACCACCATAGGAGTGAGCTACAGTCTCCCATCTTTTTGGATGTGAGGTCAAAAAAAAAGGCACTCATATTTAAGTGCTACCTGGGGCAGATGTGGCTCAGTGGTTGAGTGTTTTCCTAGCATGTGCAGAGCCTTGGGTTTGATCCTGGCACTGCAAACACACACACACACACACACACACACACACACACACACACACACAGTCTGCAAATAGAGACTCTAAAATTTAAACTAGAACTCAAAGTGGCTCTGGGGGGAAATGTACTCTATCACCTCGTGGTGCTGAAGACTCTAGGAACAGCTCACTTCTGGTGACATGAGTCATATGATCACGATTCTGGTCATCAGGCACAAATCTCAGCCATGCCTTGGTCTGCTTTCCAGGACAGTGGGCTGTCAGATTCCACATCTTGGTAAAAGGGTTGGAAGGAGCTCCAAATCTTTGCCCTTCTAAACTCAAATCAGGATGGGGGGAGGGGAGGGGACAACGAAGGGAAAGGGGAGAGAGAGGGAACACTTCGTTCTCACAATAGGTTATACTAAGGTCCTTTGCTCTGATTCTGAGTAGGTTATACTAAGGTCCTTTGCTCTGATTCTGAGTAGGTTATACTAAGGTCCTTTGCTCTGATTCTGAGTAGGTTATACTAAGGTCCTTTGCTCTGATTCTGAGTAGGTTATACTAAGGTCTTTTGCTTTGATTCTGAGTAGGTTATACTAAGGTCCTTTGCTCTGATTCTGAGTAGGTTATACTAAGGTCTTTTGCTTTGATTCTGAGTAGGTTATATTAAGGTCTTTTGCTCTGATTCTGAGTAGGTTATACTAAGGTCCTTTGCTCTGATTCTGAGTAGGTTATACTAAGGTCCTTTGCTCTGATTCTGAGTAGGTTATACTAAGGTCCTTTGCTCTGATTCTGAGTAGGTTATACTAAGGTTCTTTGCTCTGATTCTGAGTAGGTTATACTAAGGTCCTTTGCTCTGATTCTGAGTAGGTTATACTAAGGTCCTTTGCTCTGATTCTGAGTGCCACAGATTGGCTGAGAAGCAATCCAAGATCATCGCTCTCTAGAGAGAGACTCAGTGCTGAGTCACAGACCCAGCCTTGCAGCTAAAGGTAGAACTGGTGTCATCATCAAAGACACAGACTTCGCCTGGAGAAATTAGAGTGAACAGAACAGAGTATGCATGTCAGTGTACACAATACACACTCACTAAAGTCCTGGCCTCAGCTTGGACTCAGTGTCCTTGTTTCGAAAGCAACTGCGTGGGAGTAGACGACCAAATTCTGCCACAGACGACAGACCAAATTCTGCCTTGATGATGAATGTCAGAGATGTCTTCTTTACTCCACAATGTAAAAAGTAAAGCCTCTGAAATTATTTAAACATAGTGCATAAAATTTTACTTCTTTCCCAAATGCTTCTGATTTCCACATTCTTTTCTTCAAAGTCCTCTAATGACAGATATTACAATAAATAAGTGTAACTTATTCTCTTAATGGCAAAGAACTTTTTATGGACAGGAAATGTAAAGGTGTCTTTCAACCATGTGCTTCTGTACAGACACAAGCTCACAAATCTGAATTCAAATTCTAACATCCTCAATTTCTCTTTCAAAGGTACAGTCTGAAATCAGCGAAATATTGAACAAAAGTATTGTTGGAGTAGAAAATCCACAATTTAACTCAGAAGAAAATGTGGTATTCAGCATGCACCCTGAAAAGGATTTGGTATGTTTTCTAAAGAAAAGAAAATCATTCCTCTCTCCTGGTGTTTAAAAACTATCCCTACAACTGGTCTGTTTTTACCTTTGTGTTCTCTCTTTCTTCGTGGGAACAATGGCTATTCAGAGATGAAAATGAGAAAATATCTATCCTGAAACACTTAAAAGAAGTGTATTTATCTTTGTACTGGAGAATTTGGCTGTTTCTTTTAGGAGAGTGTGAGAGGAATTTCACTTCATCTAGATGATGGAAATTCCAAAGCAAATTCAAGGCAGTTTAGGTAGCCTACCTGTCCAGAGGAGGCTGAGAAACCAAGGCTGAATTCTGTAGAAAAACTCCAAACCAGGATGGCCAATATTATCTGTGCTAGCTAGAAAATGGTATTTTCCAGATACCTGTGGTCCTAAAATTACCCTTTCAAACCCACGAATGAAAGCAGAAGCTAACAAACAGCCCAGTAGCAGACGCACTTGTTCTTCCTTGAGTTCCCATGTGGCCTGTCTACCTAGGATAATACATTGAAGCATAATACATTCACTGCATTTCTACATCTGAAATGAAGAGGTTGGCCACATGTCTCGCCCTCTACGGGAGGAAGGGAAAGTCTAGAGCACTCTGTGAAGGCCAGAGTTGCAGATCTCAAAATAGCTGGCGCTGTTTTGTTCATGCCCAGCTGAAAAGATGGGGACACACACACAGGCTTCTTTGATTAGTAGGCAAAATACTCGATATGGTTGTACACATGAATCTTCCCCAAATTTTATCTTAGTTTCTTGGTCACGTGGCAAATGACAAAATATTTATTGTATACTTTCTATTGCTGCTAGCCTAATGAGAAGCAAGAAGAAACACTTTCTATGAAGAAAAGCAGTCATTTTGAGAACCCTAAGACTCTTCATTCAATGGAAGAAAACCTTAGTAGTAATAATGGTGACTGTCTCTCTCAAAGTATAAATATTCCACCCCAGATACAGGTCGAGGACATGTTAGCTCTGGCGAGCCTGAGAACTACAGCAGATAACTCACCTCCCAACAAAGCTACGGGCACTTTGGGCCAGCCTAACACCATGCAGAGTCTCAGTCTTCATCGGTTTCTACCTCCTGCTCCTCCGACTAGGACACCTCAAACTGCTCCCGTGAGTCTGGGTAAATCCACAATCACCGTGCCTTTTCTGAAGCATGAATTTTGTGAAAACTTAGATGATATCTGCCACTCTATTAAACACATGAAAGAAGAGCTTCAAAAGTCGAACGACAGGGAACTGGCGCTCACAAATGAACTCCACACTTTCCAGGCTGATACAAACATGCAAAGCCACAGTAAATACGAGCTGTTTCCCATTCATAGCTCAAAACTGAACTTTATTCAGGAAGAGAACGGGGAAGGTAACTTAAGTGAAGATATCAAATCAAAGAGGATTTCCGAATTGGAGGCCTTAGTAAGCAAATTACTCCCACTCAGGCAAACAGTGTCAAAACTCCATGTAAATTTTTGTAGGAAATGTAGAAAGTTATCTAAGAGTGAAATATGCCGGGGTAAAAAGAATGAGAAAAATAAAGACATCCCTATCACCAGCAAGAATACTACAGATTTAAAATTCCACTCCCGAGCTCCAAGGCACACACTGTCACTCCTTGACCCAGCGAAACACGAAACCAAAGACGAAGAAGAGCAACCATTTGTAGTCCACCAAGGATCCCTGGCGTCTGAAAGTGAGAAGACACCCAAAGCCAACTGTGTCACTGAGCAGTGTGTTGCCAAAATTCATTACCTCCAGAATTACCTAAAAGAGTCCATGCAGAACCAGAAAAAAGTGACGGAACTGGAGAACGAAAACCTGGCCCTGAGGACCAAAATGAAGCCCCTCATCTTCACCACGCAATCCCTGATACAGAAGATCGAAACCTACGAAAGGCAACTCAAGGCTCTGGGGGAAGAAAAGAGCGCCCTGCAGTCCAAGTTAGCGCAAGCGGAAGAAGAAAACAATGACTGTCTCAGGGAACTGAAGAAGATCGTCAGCACCTATAACATCCTCCAAGACCAACATAAAACGCTAGAGGAAAAAAACAGTCAGCTTTCTTTGGAAAAGCAGCAGATGATAAACACCGTAGATCACCTAAAAGGTAAGGACCACAAGTCCCAAAGTGACATGGCCGTCCTCAAAAACGAAAACAGCAGAATGAACATACAGATAGACGCAATGAACACAAACATGCTGCTGATGCAAGACGAAAGAGAAACGCTCGAGAAAAACATGTACCAACTCCTGACGGACAAAGGCTCCCTCGAGAGCGGCCTGAAGGAGAGCCAGCTGGAGGTGCTTCAGCTGAAAGAGAAAGAGAGGCTGGCCGAAGCCGAACACGAGTCGCTTCTGCACCTGCTCGAAGCCGCTAAAACCGAGAAACTCAACCTCGAGGCAGCATTGCAAGAATCGGCTTCGGCCAGGCAGACGCTGGCCAGGGAGCTGGAGGCCATTCAAACCTACCAGTCCGCGGCGGAGGAGAATTTCCGCAAAGAGATCAAAAGCGCAAAATCGGAGACGAACGTTTACAAAAACAACTTGGCGGAGATCAGCCAGGAATGTGAGATGCTCTCCAAAATGGTCCTGGAGATCAAGGCGGATAACCAGATCCTGAAAGAAGAGCTCAAGAAACACAGCCAGGAAAACGCCAAGTTTGAGAGCAGCATCAGTCGGCTCACCGAAGACAAGGTGCTTCTGGAAAACTACGCGCGGAGCATAGAAAACGAGAGGGACACCTTGGAGTTTGAGATGCGGAATCTTCAGCGGGAGTATCTGAGCTTAAGTGACAGGGTCTCCAGCCACAACTCCAGCCACACTCTGTCAAAGTCGCCTTACATTTCAAGAAGAGAGAAATTCTACTTCGACAACTACGACGCCTATGAAGACGCTTCCAGTCCCAGTCAGAGGAGCAGGCATTTGGCTCCTGATGTGAAAGGTGTGTACGTTCTGACAGAGAAGCAGAGGCACCCTTAAGGCCCTTTTAAGCTTAATGGCACTAACCAAGTATAGAAATAAGAAGAGAGGCCTAGAGAGGTAGCTCAGAGGTTAAGAGTGTGTACTGCTCTCGCAGAGGACCCAAGTTTGGTTCCCAGCACCCAGCCTCCTCTAAGTTCAGCTCCAGAGGATCCAACACCCTCTTCCAGAGACACCTGCATTCACAAGTGCAAACACACACACACACACACACACACACACACACACACACATATACACATAACAAAAATAAAATAAATCTCCTTTAAAGGAAATAAGAGAACATGAAGATGAATACAATTTAGTTTTATAAGATTTTTCTTATCTGATTTGTTATATAATGGAATCAGTTAGGAATTTTGTTCTGTAGATACAATCCATAGTCTACTTCATTACTTATATACACTGAGTCTGTGCACAGTATCTTTGGCAGAGAGAAGTGTTCCTAACTCCTTATTAGAAATACACTTAGCATTTACCACCTTAAGACATTTCCTTCTCTTTTTCAGGAATTCCACATAAACTGTATCAACGGCTTCCATCCAAGATATGTAAATAAATTTCAAAAGAAATCAGTGTTTTAAAAAGTTTTTTTCCAAGTAATTTCCCCCCATAAAAACAATACTGAAGTAACTTTTACCAGTGACTCTAAGGACTTTATACCTGACTCAACTAGTTTTAAAGCAGACGTTAGGATTAGATCAGATTGTCAAGAACTGTGACAAGTCTGGCATCAGACGCTAACCACCCTCCCATGGTTTCATGGAAGCTGGTGGGAGAATCAAGCTCGGGGGCAGAGAGCCAGGAGAGCTTGCTACTCCCAGCAATGGCCAGAGCATCCCCATGCATGGGTCCTCCAAACACATTCCCACAGACAGCTTAGACAGCCACACAGCAGGTTACGTTAAGCGTTAAAACAGGGAAGAAACCTGCCCTGTCTCAAAGGAGACCCAGTCTTTCACAAGCACGGTTTGCCTTTGCTGTACAGGACCATACTATCTCACCTATGTGGGCTTTGCAATTCCCTGTTGAATTTTATCAAATGCTTCTTATGCATTTATTGAAACAATGATTTTTTTTCCTCCTTGATATGCTGTTACATTAATTTTGAAACACCTCCCATTCCTGGAATAAACCCTACTAGGCTGTATTATTATTCTTTTAATGTATACTACTGGGCTCAACTTTATATCAATCATTAAGGATTTCTTCTACAGTTGGACATTGGTTTGTGTATTTTCTTGCAATGGCTCTATCTGGTTTTAGTATTAGGAAAATCTTGGCCTCTGCAATGCCAGGCACATCCATCCACATTTACTGCTGTGTCTCAGTGCCACAGCTGTACCTGGACGCAGTAAATGAATGGTGAACAAATAAACTGCCCTTATACAGGACAGTCTCATGCGGGACACTCCCTTGGTAAGACAGAGATACAGAACTTTGAACATCAAAAACTTTAGACAATTCGGAGTTTTATGTCTCTCCCTAAAGAGTAAGGATTGCGAATTTCCTGTGAAGATTTTTAAATGAAGCAATTATTGTTTTCTACCCATCTCCCATAGGTTTCTAATCAATGTCCTTGATAAGACATGCCACAAGGAAAACTGGAAGCAGGCCTTCTGTGTGTGTGTGTGTGTGTGTGTGTGTTTGCGTGTATATGTGTGTGTCGTCCACCACCTCCGAATCTTACAGTCTTTCTGCTTCCTCTTCTGCATTGATCCCTGAACCTGTAGGGGAGGGGTATGGTAGAGACATCTCATTCAGGGCTGAGCACGCCCAAGTCTCTAGTCACTGCACATTGTCCAGTGGAAGGTCTCTGTTAATTACTATCTACATTAAGAAGAAGCTTCTCTAATGAGGGTTAGGAGGTGCACTGTCCTCGGCCAGATGTTTAATTAGTACAGATGTTTCTCTTCTCAGTCTTCTTCCTGCTTTCCTGTGGTGGATTTTGTCTCAGAAACCTGTGGATTTGCCCTGCTGGAAGCAAAATGACTTCAGAAAATGCCAAAAAATGGGCATCCTTCCCAAAAATTCCAAGCTATGTTATGCCAGATGGTTGATTCAAAGATAAGAAACTATAATACAAAAGAAAATATGTGATTTCTTCTTTTACCCTCTGGACTTTTGTGTGCCTCATGGAGATCATTGTTTTCAGGGATAGGGTAGGTTAATTTAAGAAACACACCACCAAGTGATTGGTGCTTCTGTGGCTCCTCACTTCTGTCATCTGGCATGGATCAATGTACCCACAAAAGAAGCAAACAAGGGATTGGGACCTGTAGCCAGAAGGTTTCTCTGGTCCCACCCAATCTCGCATTCACTGGGACCCAAATAAACACACAGAGGCTTATATTATTTGCAAACTGTATGGCCTATGGCAGGCCTCTTGGTAGCTAGCTCTTATATCTTAAATTAACTAATTCCTATTCATCTATGTGTCACCATGTGTTCTGTGGCTTTACCTGCATCCCATTACATGTTGCTCCTTGGGCAGCTGGCTAGTGTCTCTCCAGACTCTACCTTTCTCTTTCCTGTCTCTCTCCTTGAATTTCCTGCCTGCCTCTAAGCTGCCTTGTCATAGGCCAAAGCAGCTTATTTATTAACGAATGGAACAACATATATTCATAGTGTACAGAAAGACATCCCCCAGCAGGGACCCATGGACATTCCCTTGGCATTATTCCCAAGCACATCACTGCTCAGTTTTATGAATCTTAAAAAACTAATGAAAGTGTCTCATTCAGGGGCCTCTTTATCGTTCACAATAGAGGTGTTCTTTGCCAGATAACTTCAAATGATCCTTCTCTTGGCTGCTCTGTGTATAAGATTCTGAGACTAGTTCAGGCCTTCTAGTTCACCGACAAAAGGTGATGGAGGGTGTCCAGATGGCTGGGAACACTTGGCAGTGATACCATCAAGCCTGATGTCCAAAGGAGCAAAGACTATTTCTCCAAGCAGAAGTTGAACTCCAAGTTCTTAATGCCAGGCAGGAAAAGTATCCAGGAAACGAAAATCTCTTTCGTACTTTATTCTTGCTAATGACAAAATGTGGTGTGATTCAAGACATGCTTTCCTACAAGGTTGGGGCAGGTCAGTCTTTCTTCTACTGGTGGGAATGGCCTGAGCTATGTTGTGGGCGACCATTTGATGTACCAGTAGCAGGCATCAGCCCATTGTCCTTTTGTAACGTTTTCTAAACCTGAACTGAGGGAAACAAAGTGGGGTTTTTCCCCATTCTGTGGGCTGTCTCTTTTTTCAGATGACGGTGTCCTTTGCTGTATAGAAGTTTTTCTTTCATAAGGGTCCATTACACATTCTTGGTCTTAATGCCTGTATTTTCAGGGTCCTGTTCAGAAAGTCCTTTCCTGTGTCAATGAGTTCAAGCCTATTCCCAACCCCCTTTTTTCTGTCAGATTAGTTAATTCTAGATTAGTCTGGTTAACATCCACAAACCTTGTATCAAGTATTGAACAATGATGTTAAATGCTTTGTAGCTAAGATTAATGGCTGGATGAAAAGTTTATCTCATCCCTTATTCACTAGTGGGTAAGAAAACTACCCAAGTCATACCTACATCATAACAGAAAAGAAGATACTCTGAAGTTGTCCAGAAATGGGACATCAGTTATCAGTCCTAATTGCCTCTAACTTCATTATATCTGAGTAATTTGAGTCCAAAAATGAACAATAAAGCTGTTTTGCAGGAAACTACATAATGCTATATATTTGCATTTTTAAAACAAAAATGAGAAAAAAAGCATTATAAGAAAACAATGTGCCCCTCAAAATGAATGTGTGTTCTACCCCAAAACTGTGAAAATCTGAATTTCTTTATATTCTTCAATATGCCTGTCATTGGCTTTGGCACTTGTTTACTATAAGTTGATAAAATAATACAAACTCTAAACAAAAATCTATCAGTTGTCATAAACTTCTTAGACCTTTCAGCACCCTATCTCTACTCTACCCGTGAGTTCTGAGGTTATAGCATTTCTTTCATGCTCTTTAAAGTGCTAGAGTTTAAACATATTACCATAACTCACAGTAAGGTCTCATAGCAATAGCTTTTGTTCAACATGGGTTACAGTTGATGTTTACATTTGAAAAGGGAAATTTTAAATATTAAAACATATTGGGGAAGTTCTTGCCCAGCAAAGGTGATTTCTGAGTACTTGTCCATCTGCCTGTCTAACTTGTCTGAGAGCTGGAAATCACCCCACACAGGTGTGTCAGGACTCTGCTTTGGGGTCTATATTTCTCAGTGGGGAAGCTACATTAAGCCCGATATGTACCTGGCTTTCACAGGGTGAGGATAATAGCAAAACATTTTACCATTGCTAAATTTGTTTTTAAATAGTCCATGATGTGTTGTGGAACATTTATTTTAAGATATGTTACATTTGTTTATGCTGTGGAACATTTGCTTTAATGATGCAAAGGTGTGTTTCATTCTTTTATGTTGCATTTGTTTAACTCTGAAGCTGTGTTACTGTGCCTGTCTAAAACATCTGATAGTTTAATAAAGAGCTAAACAGCCAATAGCAAGGCAGGAGAAAGGATAGGTGGGCCTGGAAGGCAGAGAGAATAAGTAGGAGGAGAAATCTGGGAGGAAAGGAGGAGCAAGAGAACAAGGACGCTAGGGGCCAGCCACAGAGTAAGAGTGAAAATTAAGATATACAGAAGTTAAGAAAAGGCCCGGGCGGCGGTGGCGCATGCCTTTAATCCCAGCCCTCAGGAGGCAGAGCCAGGCAGATCTCTGTGAGTTTGAGGCCAGCCTGGTCTACAGAGCGAGATCCAGGACAGGCACCAAAACTACACAGAGAAACTCTGTCTCAAAACAAAACAAAACAAAACAAAAAGTTAAGAAAAGAGAAAAGCCCAGAGGCAAAAGGTAAATGAAATAATTTAAATTAAGAAAAGCTGGCAAGAAACAAGCCAAGCTAAGGCCGGGCATTTCTAGTTAAGAATAAGCAGCCGGGCGGTGGTGGCGCACGCCTTTAATCCCAGCACTCGGGAGGCAGAGCCAGGCGGATCTCTGTGAGTTCGAGGCCAGCCTGGGCTACCAAGTGAGTTCCAGGAAAGGCGCAAAGCTACACAGAGAAACCCTGTCTCGAAAAACCAAAAAAAAAAAAAAGAATAAGCATCTGTGTGTGATTTATTTGGGAGCTGGGTGGCGGGGGCCCCCAAAAGAGTAAAGAAAACAACAATAATGATGAATGTCTTAAAGACATCCTATGCATGTAATGTGTTGTGGTTCATTGGTAACACTGGTCTTCAAAACAGGAATGGCATTACTAGTTCCCTATAGCCAACTGCATGAAACAAATTTGTAGTTGCATATTAATAGACAATACCAAAGAAGTCCTACACAGATATGTATTCTTTTGATAGAATAGGTTTGTATTTGTAGATTTTATTAAAATCTATACAGTTGCTCATTTAACTGTGTGATTTGTGAGCTACAGCTAATTACAATTGTATCTTTTAAAGCAGAATTCCAGGGTCTGACTGACATAAGATGCTGCAAGAGAGACGATTTGGGGCAGCTAGTGAGGAACAGGACAGACCACCAAAGACAGAGTTTACCTATCCTGTTCTAGTTAAGAGATCACCTTCAGCTTATGCCAGCATTAACATGAATGAAATAACCCCAGGCTTTGCCACAGCTCTTCTATTTGCCTAAATAGAAGGCAGCATACCATTCACACTAAAGCACATGTCTCACCACAGTGCAGTATGTGCACATGAGTTGTGTCATAGAAGTGGATCTGGAATTTATCTTCAATGTTAGGAGAGTTTAGATAGACCGTAAGACCCAGGTAACTCTCGATACAATTCTCACCAGTCTCTAAGAGGACCCAGCAAGTGAAGAATTGGTTGTGTACTTTCACCAGGCCCTCCCCTTCCCCCTCCTGCCCTACAATGCTTTACCATGAGGAGTAAAACTTTTCAAATGAAAGATTACGTTTCAAGATTTGGCGATTTTTTAAAGATTACATTCTACCTAGAAATGTAGATCCAAAAACACACGTCAGCAACCCCAGATTAAGTCGCTAGCCAACACTATTTATTAAACAGCATTAAAATCAGGAAGGATGTTACAGTTGAGTCTCATGTTTAAATGTCCTTTAAATGCTGTGGAATCATGGATTCCATAACACTGCATATTCCAGGGAGTTACCGAGAGAAGCTAGAACACCAACTGCTTTCCCAGTATGTCTGCTGAGACAGTCTTGTAATTCTTCACATTCAGTGCCCTAAAATAAATGCACATTTAATCACATTAGTCTGGGTAACATACCTTTACATTCTTTGAATACTTGCATTAAAAAGCTAAATATATAAATAATTTATTTTATAACCTGACATCCCATAGCAATAGTCTGTGGTGCTGGGGTTAAAATCGGACCTCACACACACCAGACATGGAATCCCTTACTAAGCTCAGTGGAACCCCAGCTCACAAGTGAAATCATCTCATCAACCTAAGAAACTCTGCAATAAAGTCAAGTATACTTAGAAAATCTAAGAAGAAGAAAAAATATTAAATACATTTTCACATCTAGTATCTGTGACTTTATTAGTTTTTAAATTAGTATAGGAGAACTTAAAACTGGATTACAGGTGATTAACAATCACGTAAAAAGAGAATTCATAAACTAAGTGACTAACACACAATAAACTTCTGGTTTTTCCAAGGAACAGTCTATTGCTGCTCCTCTGCTTTAAACTTATTACTAGTGTATCAGAGAACCTTCTGGGTTTGTTAGAAGAGACCACAGAAAACTTGATACTGACCCACAAAATGTCCCATCTGGTTGAAGGTGGGTGTGATGGAGAAAAGTCCACTTTCATTTCCTGTTCTATTAGATGAACTTGGCAGAGAACTGGCAGGTGGCTTAGCAGAGAATGAGGCCAAAGGATACAGAAAAGAAGTACCACGTCTCCCATGTCCACATCCAACACTCTGCCAACTGGCCCCCACAGGCCATCGTTCCCAAACACAGCAGCTTAAATAACAAGTTCACCCTCACGTGCAGAGTAACCGAATCACCCAGCTGTGTAAGGAAAAGCTGCTCAGACAAAAGGCTCAGCTTCAGTTGTTCCTTCAGACTGTCTTAATTCTGTGAAGGCAAACTCTATTTCACTCCACAGAATTGTAAAGTGCTTTGAAAAATCGATGAAATACATATACATCAGTTACATCCCCATCATCATCATCATCATCAGTGAAGTATAGCTCCAAAACCTGTTCATCTGAACTACATGAAGAACCAGTAGCACACAGCAGTTTTGGAATTAGCTCTGTATTGAACCTAATGAGGCCCTTTCATCCGCACGGCTTTGTGAGCCAGACACTGCCTGAACTGCACAGCTTGACTTCTATTTACCACTGGATGATTTCACAGCTACTTAAGTCAACGTAGTTTGTACTGGCATTTGTAAAAATGGGTGTTTAACATAAAATTTGAGTGCACTACATTCTGGATAATTGCAATATCATTACATTTAAAGAGATGCGTTCATGGGAAAGACATTAATTGCAGTATTCCTAATGAGGTTTAACACAAATGTGCACCTAATAATCACAGAGTTGAGGCAACAGAAATACACAGCCTTCTGTAGTTAACACTGTTGATATTTACAAACAATCAAGAAATTACTATTAAACACTATTAACTTACCATTTGGTCTGACAATATAAGAATCATACAGCTACGTGTGCAAAATTCCTACAACATAAGGCCTAACATACAATAATAATCCATAGCAGACCAGTTGTATGGAGAGCTTCAGTAGAAGCTTTACCTGAGGATATTAGCCAAGACCGTAGGGGGAAAAAGCCAGTAGAAAGCATGTGGGAAGCAGATGAACCAACTCATTAGCAATGTATCAGGCAGGCTAAATAATAGTTGATACAAAATGAATTTTGTGTGACTGAAGCAAAGAAGGTATTTAAATAAGAGGAAAGAGAACTTAGCAGGTTATGGCCACACTTCAAAGTTGGGACAGGACTCTCAAGGGTCATTAGGATTCCACACAGTTGGTGAGAAACAGTTAATTTATACAGATGTTCAAGTAGTCTTGTGACTCATAATAAAGTGCCTTCCATAAGAGAAGGCAGGTATATGGAATATACCGGGATTTCCTTATTTTTAAGATTCATTTTTTTAGTGTGTGTGTGTGTGTGTGTGTGTGTGTGTGTATTTTCCTGTATATATGTCTATAAGCCAAAAGGTGCCTGCAGAAGCCAAAAAAGTTTCAGATCCCCTTAGCATGGGAGTTACAGATGGTTTTGAGCCACCATGTGGGTTCTGGGAATCAAATCCAGGTTCTCTAGGAGATCAGCCACTGAGCCATCTCTCCAGCCCCTGTGCTCAGATCTGCCACTTAAAAAAAAACATGTATTATGGAACTGGAAATGGCTCCCTGGTTTAGAAAACTTTCTGGTTTTGCAAAGGACCCAGCTTCAGTTCCTACCACCTACATGGCAGCTCACAACCATCTGTAAGTCCAGTTCCATGACATCAGATTCCCTCTTTGGGCTTATTCAGGCACTAGGTACACACGTGGTACACATTCATACATGCAGGAAAAATACTCATACACATAAAATAAAAGTAATAAGGTATTTGCTAAGGCATCTAAAAGGTAAAAATAATTTTTCTTGGTTTACAGACTAAACATAAGATAATCCTACCTTTTGACATTCAGCGCCATTATACTTTCTATGGGCCTGCTTTTTGGTCCATTTGGTGGGTGGAAAATCTTTTCCCCTTTCCCAGGAACCACCTTTCCCACTTTAACCACATAAGGGTCGGCTGAGTGTGCTGGGTAAGGTTCAAATGTTCCTGCCTTCATTCCACCAGCCTATAAGTAAAAACGAGATAATTCAATGTGTTTGTAAAAGGCACCTACAAAATTACACTGTGACGAAGTTCATATATTCTCTTCTAGTTGATAGACTTGGCTTTATACTCAAAGCTATCTATTCTGTTCAAATACCAGCCAAGGGTCTCTCTACTTCCAGTTCTGTAAGGTCCAAACATTATAATTCTAATAGTTTTCTATAAAAACAGAAATGTTTATAGAAGATAATATTCTACACTGTTACCAAGCATTGATACTTTATTGCAATTTTGATCCAACTATCAACTAGTGATTTAGTAAACCAATTAAGGAAGGATGAGACAAGTGTAAGATGTATTTCTCTATGGAAGCTCTGCATTCACACGAGAACGCCGACTTTCAGCCTGTGACGCCAAGAAGATCCCACCCCCCACCCCCCACCCCCCGGAAAAAAGGAATAGCACAGTCATAGATGATGAGAGGAAAACGTGATCTACTCTAGAATACCCTCAGGGCCGAGTACAAGAAGGTAATCCAGATATGTTTCTACCTACATGTGAGATAGACCAGAAACGACTTGAACTTTTTAAACTGATTTGATAGGATGTTTATCTTTACATTAGACAGTCATTAAGATAATTCTATGTGGTGACATACGGCTGTAATCTCAACCAAGGACGAAAGGCCTGCCTGGGCTTCTTATAACTATACCTTGTGAGTGAGAGGAGGAAGGGAAGGAGGAGGGGAGGAGGAAGGGGGTAACAAGGAAGATAGGGATACAGCTCAAAGGCAGAGCATGCATACCAAGTCTGAAGCCCTGGGTTTGATCCATAGCAATGTAATGAGCCAAATGAAAGAAGAAAACAAGCAAACCAATTCGTTCTGTGAAATTATAATCCATTTAAGAATCCTTTTGCTTGTAGTATCTAAGCCAAAATATATGCAGGTTGACACTAGAGAGTATTTATCTAGTTTGAAGCATATATACATATGCCTTTTCTCGGAGTATTATATGTACATTTTTAATCAGCCAGAATATTTCTCTGTCTTCAAAGTCTTTTATTTCATAGTTATCCCAGACGTCCAAGCCCCACTAGGAAACATCCTGTGAGAAAACTAATGCTAGGTGCACTATTAACTGAAGTACAAATATCCAAGAAACCTTGAGTGGGTCATGATAGAATGCATTCTACAAAGCAGATGCCATGCTGGCTAGCTTTTATGTCAATTTGACATAAGGTAGGGCCATCTGGGAAGAAGGAAGTTTAATTAAGAAAATGCCTCCATAAGATTGGTCTGTAGGCAAGCCTGTTGGACATTTTCTTGATCAATAATTGATATGGGAGGGCCCAGCCCTTTGTAAGAGGTACCATCCCTGGGCAGTATAGTCTGAGGGTATATAAGAAGGTAGGCTGAGCAAAACAGTAAGCAACTCTCCTCCATGGTTTCTTATTCCTGCCTCCAGGCTACTCAACAATGGATTTGTAGGCTGAAATAAACCTTTTTCTTCCCAAGATTCTTTGGGTCATGGTGTTTCCTCATAGCAATAATAACCCTAACCAAGACAGAAATTGGTACCAGGATTGTGGGGTATTTGGACAGACAAGACCATTTCATTTTGGCAGGACTGTGGAAGGAAGAACTGTTGAGTGCTCAGAGATCAGTAGGCTATTCTGTGGGAGCCTGAAAGAAAAGAATGTTGACAGCAATGTAGAGGAGGGAGACCTGGATTGGGAAATCCCAGAAGGAAGTTTGAGAATCACTTAAACACTTTGGCAGGGCCACTGTACATTTTGAACTAAGAACCACTCAAGCAAAACCTTTGCTTTGCCTGAACAATTGATGCTGGTTAGCTGGAGCTGAGAAATTAGCATTGATTAAAAAGAGACCAACAGCCAGGTGTGGTGGCACATGCCTTTAATCCCTTCACTCAGGAGGCAGAAGCAGGCAGATCTGTTAGTTCAAGGACAAGCTGGTCTACAAAGTGAGTTCAAGGCCAGCCAGGACCATTACACAGAGACTCTGTCCTAAAAATCCAGAGAGAGAGAGAAGCATTTGTTAATCACAGCTGGTTCTCCAGCCCCAGCTAACCAGAAACACAGATTCTTAATTAAAAATCCTGCCTCCAGGATACTGCCTTCAGTTCCAGCCCTGACTTCCTTCTGTAATGACTAATTATGATCTAAATCATAGCAATGGAAACCCTAAAACAGATATTCTTGTGATTTTTCCAAGTCTTCTACACTTTGAACACATAGATTATTTTGTAAGGAATCCTCAGGCAAGTGGAAATAAATAAATTAAAAAATATAAACATGAAATGAATAAAAGATAAAGCGTACAAGGTAATAAAAATAACCCAATGAAGCTTTGAAGAATGAAATAATAAAAATCAGTGGAAATCTGTAGTTATATATGATTTTTAAAATATAAAATAATTTTAATGTTGTGTATTAAGTTTTGAAACCTGAATAAAATAAATGATTTTTAAGAAAATGTAAATTATTCAAGTTGATCAAAAAGTGACAGAGAGTTGTAGAAGGCAGGAGGAACATTGTAAGAGGTGAGAAGAGCTCCCTTGCAGCAGGTGAAGCCCAAACTCCCCCTGTGAATGTCTACAAGGCTTTGTGGGGAACAGAAATTTCCAGTGCTATTTAAACTGTCATAAAAGAATGAACCCTCCAGAATTACTTGACTGTCCTAGAATCTACATTCTATATCAACTAGAACAAGGGATTTAAAACCGACTCTAAGTTATTGTTGCAAAGGGTGGGGGAGGCAGTTCCTCCATGGTGTTTGTCTGATGTGTGCAAGATCCGTCACAGGTTTGATCCCCAGCACCACAAAAATGGGGGTCTGGGGAGAGGAGGAGGAGGAGAAAGAGAAGGAGAAGAAGAAGAGAAACAAAGAAAGAAAGAAAGAAAGAGAGAGAGAGAGAGAGAGAGAGAGAGAGAGAGAGAGAGAGAGAGAGAGAGGAAGAGGGAAAAAAGGAGAAATAAAGAAACTTGGGGGGCTATAGACATGGGTTGGTTATGCAGGATTCAAATTCAGGTCCTCCCACTTTCACAGAAGTGCCCTTATCCACTGAGCCATCTTCCAAACCTTGCATCAGAGGGTTTTGTTTGGGGGCTTTAAAATAAATCTGACATTCTACAGAATAGGTATTAGTCAATATTTCGTGATGCAGGATAAAAGAAAGAAAGAAAAAGAAAAGTGACGCTGAAAAAATAAACAAATAGACCAGTCAGCTGGACTATAAATTCAAAAATATGCTCTCAAAAATGAGAATTTCAACTTTATAAAGACAGCCCTTTGGGGCTAGAGAGTTGGTTCAAGTGGTTAAGAGTACTGGCTGCTTTTGCAGAGGACACGGGTTCTGTTCCCAGAACCCACATTGGGTGACTCGCAACCATCTGTAACTCTAGTTCCAGGGGATCCCACACCCTCTTCTGGCCTCCAAGGGCACCTGCATGTACATGGTGCGCATGCATACACAGATACAACACAAAGGACAAGAATAGATATGTTCTGAGCACACCGAAACCTCTTCCCAATCTGAACAGCGCATGCACCCTAGTAGGGTCTACAGTGAGATCGGCAGGAATTGCCAGAAACAGGAAGGCCAAGGATCAACTAGTGTCCATAAACAGCCAGAGCACTTCTGGTTTTACTCCTACCACTTAGAAGCTTCTGAAGCCGCAGGAGACTTAATCTTCATCATTATTTCAAAACTTACACGATGGCTTTCAAAACTTCATCGGAAATTCAAACATATTTGAAGCAAATAGCAATTGTTTTACTGTAACGCCTTTCTCATCCTAGCCACACTGTGTGGCTCTATTTTCAGGTGTGTGTGTGTGTGTGTGTGTGTGTGTGTGTGTGTATACATGGGGTATGCATGCATGCATATATGTGTACTGGTATGCTAGTCAGTGCATGGGCACACGGAGGCCAGATATTGATGTTAGATGTCTTCTGATTTCACATGCCACCTTACTTTTTGAGACAAGGCTCTCACTAAACCGGGGGCTCACTTTTGGCTACCCTGACTGCCCAGCAAGCCCCCTGTGATCAGCCTGTCTCCTCCCTCTCCCTTATACCCATCAGCAAAGTTATATGAGCATGTTGCCAGGCTCAGCTTTTCCTGGATGCTGAGGACCCAACTTTAGATCCTCATTTTGAACAGAAAGCACTTTACCCAGAGAGCAATCTCTCCAGGCTGCTTTGTGGCTTTCTATGATCTCATAAAACTTCATACAAAAAAAGGCTGATTATTTACATGAGCACTACAATAATTTAACAGCAAAAGACAGGTTCCTTCCTCTCCTCCCCTCCATGTCCCTTCCTTATTCCCACTGGTCTTTCTATATAGCCCAGGCTGGCCTTGAACTCAAACTTCCCATGCTTCAGCTATCCAAGTGTCAGGATAGGGATTAAGGGCATGGGCCCCCATACCCTGCTTGAGATTGTATTTCTTTGTACAGCTCAATTATCTCTCATTCCAAACCTTTTACCTTTTTACCAGGAGAGGAGGGCTTAAAAGCCTTTGTGACGGATTCCTTCCTTTCTTCTCTTCTAAGTGGAGGTAATGGATTCTCTAGGAAATAAGGGTTATTATCAAAATATTCCTTAGGGTGAAGATTTAACTTAAAAGGTGACCCTTTGAGTAGTCGATGGTGTTCTTCATTTTCTGCCTGTACATTAAAGAGTTTGAAAGTACACAATGTAAGTTACACATGTTAGACAGAATTCAAGGCCAAAGTCACCTTTAAATTAATTATACATGCAAAAGGAGACATGCCTACTTATGAATAAGCACAACTCTCATTTTGAACAGAATTTTCTTGAGATATAGCAATCTATAACCTGAGCAAATACTTACTACACGCCTGGACAGCGGGAAGGAAAAGGATTGGTTTCTAAGTCAAATCCCAACTCCGTCTTGCTTTTTAGCATTTTTCAGGAATTAAAGGAAGCTGCTGACCTTTGGTGTCACATCTTCAAGTGCAAAGAGGAATATCTCCTTGATATTATTAAAGATTAAATGAGATTATATAGAGAAAGTATTTGGCACATGGCTGGCCCTTAGTAAATATCAGTTTTTAGTCCTAAGCACAAAAAAATACTTCCATTTACATTATAACATTTATATATTACAGTATTTTTAGCTACCTAATACTCAAGCAAAACAAAGGTTATTTTTTCAGTCTTATATTGTAATTCTTTCTATGTGGAAGAACTAAGTTTAAAAATTGCTAGCTTTGGATAAAATATCAAAAAAAGAGTTGTGAAATACATATTTAGAAGGATTGAAACTGAATTAAAATATTGATTTTTTTTCATTTTCACACACATGAAATTTGATTTTTCATCCTTTAACAAGCTGAATGGGAACAATTTAAATGAGATTTAAGTGCTCAAGAGAAGACGTGTATTCCCTACTAGGCTGTGTTGGCTAATTTTGTGTCAACTGGACACAAGCTAGAGCCATTTGGAAAGAGAGACTCTCAGTTGAGAAAATGCCTCAATAATATTGTCCAGTAGCATAAAAACAGACACATTGATCAATGGAATTGAATTGAAGATCCAAACATAAGTCCACACATCTAAGAATGCCTGATTTTTGACAAAGAAGCCAAAAGTACACAGCCATCTTCACCAAATGTTGTTGGTTAAATGGGATGGCTGTATGTAGAATACGAATATATCCATATTTATCACCCTGTGCACAATTCAACTCCAAGTGGATTAAGGACCTCAAAATAAAACCAGATACACTGAATCGCATAAAAGAGATAGTAGATAATAGACTAGAATTCCTAGGCACAGAAAGAAACTTTCTGAACAGAACATCAACAGCACAACCACTAAGAACAACAGTTAATAAATAAGACATCATGAAGCTGAAATGTTTCTGCATGGCAATAGGCATGATCATTCAGGCAAAGCAGCAGTCTGCAGAATGGGGAAAGACCTTTACCAATTATACAGCTATTGAAGGATTAGTATGTAAAATATATAAAGAACTACAAAAACTGGACATCAAAAAAAACCAATAAGCCAGTTGAAAATGGGGAACAGAGCTAAGCAGAGAGTTCTCAAAAGCAGAAACACAAATGGCTGAAGAACTTAAAGAAATGTTCAACATCCTGAGCCATCAGGCAAATACAAATTAAAACGACTTTGAGATTTCATCTTACACTAGTCAGAATGGCCAAGATCAACAAAACAAGTGACAGACAGTTCCTCAAGAAGCTGGGAATTGATCTACCTCAAGACCCAGCAATACCACTCCTGGGCATATACCCAAAGGACTCTTCATCCTACCACAAGGACACTTGCTCAACCATGAACATTGCTGCTCTATTCATATTAGTCAGAAATTAAGAAAGACTTGATGTCCATCAACTGATGAATGGATAGCGGAAGCATGGTACATTTGCACAATGGGATATTATTCAGCTGTTAAGCAATATGAAATTCTCAAGTAAATGAATGGAACTAGAAGAAAAAAAGAAATCATCCAAAGTAACCCAAACCCATGTAGATGTTAGGTTTTAAGCCTTTCATGTGAATGCTACAATCCAAATGACCTCAGAGGTCAGGTACCTCATAAGGAGCCAGCAGGGAGGAGAGAGACTCCTAAGGAAGGGGACATAGAATATCTTGTTATGGAGACAAAGGGAAACTAGAATAGGAGGATTAACTAGGAAGGGGATGGCAGTGAGGGAAAGGGAAAGAAGGAAATAAAGGGGGTGACAGCGAACAGTAAAGGCCATTTGAAAGGCCATATAGCAACCTACTACCATAGGAGCCTCCTAAAACACATACATGTTTGAAAAGAGTCTAAGTGGAATCAACAAATAATAGGGAAGACAAAGCCCCAACTAGACATCTTATGAACATCTTATTGAGATACAGGCCAAAGGGGCCCCATGTAAAACCCCAAACAGTAGAGGCTAATGGTGAGGCTATATATGGTACTCTCCACAATATGATGGTAAGGCCCTAATGCTGGAGACAACACTTACATATGTCATCAAAACATGAGAAGTCGACCTGGCTCCTAACTACAAGCTTCACTCAACTATTGTTCATGGTACAGAAAGGTACTCTGCTTGCTATGGAAGGAGAAAGGTAATCCTCAATTTCTCCCAGCTACAAACCCTGTGACCTACCACAGCAATCTCCCTCAAACAATTTATGGGTGCGATAGTGGCACAAGTGTTTAATCAACCACTTTCTGATTGGATTTAAGACCCATTCAATGAGATGGAATCCACACCTGAAACTGCTAAAGTGGCCAAGAATCTAGATAGGTCATTTGTCTAGGAGAAAACCCAATACTATTATTCTGCTAAGTAAACATAGCAATAAAATGACTCTTGATGACCTACTGTCCTCCCCATAGGTCAGGGGCTTGGTCAGCCCTCATCAGAGAGGCTTCCTCCTGTAGTGTACGATAATTAAACAGATATCCACACCTGAAAGAGTACAGAGCGAGAGACTTTGGAGTACTCAGTCCTAAATGGGATGTCGTCATCAAAGCCCTCCCCTCAAGGTCAGGGATCTATGCAGAAGAGGAGACAGACAGAAAGGCTGAGAGTCAGAGGGGATAGATGACTTCAAGGAAACAGTGTCTTCCAGACACAACAGGACTGAGGCACATATAAACTCATAGAGACTGTAACCGGATGCACAGATCCTGCACAGGTCCTAGCCGGATGAGTTTCCAGTGATGAGACGGGGAAGTAGACATGGCCTCCCACCTAGAATCTAGAAGCTGTCTGCATTTGATACCTGCTGGCAAATATAAAAGCAGTTTTCTCCAGTTGAGTCTCACTGGGTATGTCAACCATACTTCAGGGCAGGCCCTGTGCCCAGGAGTTGCCAGCCAACACAAAATGAACTCAGTGGCACTTTTGTAGTCTTTTCATCTCATTTTGCTTTGCTTAGGTATTTTTGCCTTATTAGGCATTTGCTTGTTTATTTTGATTTCCATTTGCATGGGTTTGAGAATTTGGGTTTGGAGTTGGGTTGTTTTTTTTTTTGCGGCGGGGGGGGGGGGGGGGGGGGGGGAGGGGGGAGGGTGTTTTGTTCGTATGTGTATGTGTGTTTCTTGGCTTTGTTTGTTTTTGTTTGTTTGTTTGAAAGTGGTGGTTCTCAACCTTCCTAATGTTGCAACTCTTTAATACAGTTCCTCATGTTGTGGTGACCCCAACCATAAAACTATTTCATTACCACTTCATAGCTGTAGTTTTTCTACTGTTATGAATTGCAACGTAAACTTCTGATGTACAGGATATCTGATATGCAACCCCCAAAGTTGAGAACCACTGTTTTAAAGAAAGAGAACATAAAGTTGGGTGGGTAGGGAGGTAGAGATGATCTTGGAGGAATTGGGGGAGGGGAAAACATGGTCAAAATATATTACATGAAAAAAAAAACCTTTTTTTTTTTCAATTAAAAACAAAAGACTGGCCAGTAGGCAAGTCCATAGTACATTCTATTAATTAGTGATTGATATGGGATCTCATTATGAATGGTGTCACCCTTGAGCTGGTGGTCCTGGGTACGATAAGAAAGCAAACTAAACAAGCCAGTAAGCAGCATCATTTTGCCTCAGTTCCCACCTCCAGGCTCTTACTCCACTTGAACTCCTGCCCGATGTCCCTCAGGGATGGTATGTGACCTGAGAGTCGTAAGTTTAAAAAAGGCCTTCCTCCCCAAGCTGCTTTGGTCATGGTGTTTTATCACAGCAACAGAAACCCTAAGACAAGAGTGCATGCTGTAGCTCTCTTAGACTTCTTACTCCTCCTGAAGTCTCCTCCTACTTTGTATTTTGTCTGTTTCCCCGTAGGATTCTGTGACTTCTTAGCCATGTGCCTTCCTCTTCCCACACTAGAGCTGTGAAATGGATCTTTTAACTATTATATGTATCCTTTGAATAGTATCCCTTAAAATTTAGTTCTCCTGGGAATCAATTGATAATCCATTCAGAATATAAATTACCAAGACCTTCCCTCAAAGACTTCTGATTACATTGGCCTGCTCTGTGGCCTTTTTATCAGAAATGTTAACATTCACCCTATGTAATTCTAATGCCTGCTATTATAATGCAGTTTTTAAAAAATGTGTATGGGTGTTCTGCCTACATGCATGTCTGTTAACCACTTGCATGCCTATTGTCAACAGAGGCCAGAAGAGGACATTGGGTCCCCTGGAACCAGAGTTACAGGTGGTTGTGAACTGCTATGTGAATGATGGGAATCAAGCCTGGGTCTTCTGGAAGGGCAGCTAGTGTTGTTAACCACGGAGCCATCTCTCTAGCACCACAGAGCAACGTTTTAAGAATCCTATGTTTACTAGACTGTGGTCATGTTTTATCAGAACATTGTATTTGTTTTGCTAACTGTTGGCCTAGAATATTGCTGATCAACACACAGATACCCACCCCAGTGATCAAAAGAGACAGAACAAAATAAATTTCTATTCTGAGTTATTTGCAAAGTTGAACAAATAAAGGTTGAAGCATTTAAAACACGACTTTTACCTTATAATTCAGTTTCGCTGCATCATATAAGTCAGCAGAGTGTGCAAGCTGCTTGCCTATGGTAACATTGGCATAGCTAAAAGAGGAGTAAGTGATGGTGAATGCAGAGCTCAGATGATTTTGTAAATAAAAAAAACAAACCACATAAAGGTACTAAGAATATCTTACCCATATCCAGTTCCTTTTTTTCCCGGGTTGGTATATAAATTCTTCCCAGGTGGCTGATATTTGTCCCTGGGTCTTATCTGTGCACTGAAGAATGGGATAGGGCCACCAATGGTTCCATAATAGCTTCCTAATCCACTTCTTCAATACCATTTGGGGTTTTAAAAAGGAAGACATTAAAATGTCAATTTTTGCCCAATAGCCGACCAGCAGGTTAGAGTCCTGCAGTCAGGCCACTCCACCACCGCCCCCACTCATTGGACTCTGTAAACTTCAAGACCCACTCTGCTGCCCAAACCTACCAAACCCATCATCCACCCCTGGCCAACCATCCACAATCCCCCCAAAATAGCAGCCCCTAGAGACACAAGCACCACCTACACCAATTGGAAGAAGAGCATCCTCCCCGTAAACAGCCCTCTCCAGCAACATCAGCAGATCCTAGACGTACAAGTGCCACCCACACAAGTTGGAAGAACAGGCACAGGTAAAACCTACACCAGTTAGAAGAACAGACCCCATAGGCACAAGTAAAGTCCACACCAGCCAGAAGAACTGGATGATACGCTGGATCTAGGCATCAAACCCCCACAAACCTCAGCTGAAACAACCCTACTGGACCTGACAACCAGCCAATCACCAGAACTTTTGGCCATTTAGGCCTAAAGACAATAAAGAAAACAGACAATAAAAGAACAAATGAGCCATCCAACAAAAACATCACAAGAATCAATACCTGTACCTATAATTATCCCAAACCCAGATGAATAAACAGCAGTGTAAGAATACATTCAACAACATAAAGAGCAATATGGCACCACCAGAACCTAGTTGTCCTAAAACAGCAAGACCTGAACATCCCAATGCAGATAAAGTAGAAGAAAACAATATGAAAAATAACCTTATGAAGAAGATAGAAGCCCTTAAAGAGGAAATAAAAAACTTCCTTAAAGAAATCAAGGAAAAGACAAACAAAAGAAATGGAAGAAATCAATAAATCCCTTAAATAAATCAAAGAAAAACCAATTAAACAGGTGAAGGAAACAGTTCAAGACTAGAAAATTGAAATAGAAGCAATAAAGAAAACACAAACCGAGAGAATTCTGAAAATGAAAAATCTGGGTAAATGAACAGGAACTATAGATGCAAGCATAACCAACATAATACAAGAGATTGAAGACAGAATCTCAGACACTGAAAATACGATAGAGGAAATAGATTCATTGGTCAAAGAAAATGTTAAATCCAACAATTTCTTGGAAATTTGGGAAATCTGGGAGATCATGGAAAGACCAAACCTAAGAATAATAGGGATAGAAGAAGGAGAAGAATTCCATCTCAAAGGCACAGAAAATATATTCAACAAAATCATAGAAGAAAACTTTCCCAACCTAAAGAAGGAAATGTCTATGAAGGTACAAGAAGCTTACAGAACACCAAATAGACTGGACCAAAAAGAAAAAAAAAAGAGTTCCCTTGCCACATAATAATCAAAACACTAAACAAACAGAATAAAGAAAGAATATCAAGAACTGTAAAGGAAAAAGGCAAGCTCCGGGAGTCAGCTGAAGAGAGGGAGGAGGGGTTATATGAGCAAGGGATTCAAGATCATGACTGGAAAACCCACAGAGACAGCTGACTTGAGCTTGTGGGCACTCTCAGACTCTAGACCAATAGCTAGGGAGCCTGCATGGGACCAACCTAGGCCCTCTGCATGTGGGTGACAGTGGTCTGTTGGTGGGGCCCCTAGCAGTGGAATCAAGATCTGTCCCTAGCTCATGAGCTGGCTTTTTGGAACCTATTCCCCACAGTGTGATGCCTTGATCAGCCTTGATGCAGGGGAAAGGAGCTTGGCCCTGCCTCAACTTGGTATGCCTTGCTTTGTTGACTCCCATGGGAGGCCTTACACTTTCTGAGGAGTAGATGGGGAAGGCATGGTAGAAAGGAGGTGAGGGGAGGGAACAGGAGGAGAGGAGGGAAGGAAACTGTGATTGGTATGTAAAATAAATTTTAAAAAAATTAATAAAAAATAAACAGCAAAAAATGTCAAATTTCATGTTATGTATTTCACCATAACATATTTTAAAGCATTGAAAAGAAGCAGAGATCTTGGCTAGACTGACTGCACCAGGCATGTGTTTCCTCCTATGGTGGGGGCCTTAAATCCAATCAGAAATCTGTTGGTTACCCCCGAGTCATGTCACTATTGTATCCATGGGCATTTCTTGCCACAGTGGTCATTATTGTAGTCCATAGCTGGATACGACTGCTGATGACTTTTTGCCCCACAACAGGCTGCCTAGCACCCTTTGGTATTGAGAGCTGGTCATCAGGAAGGAAGCTTCCTGGCCAGCACCAACTTAATTTCCCCATGTTCTATGATTCGTGCATATTTATAAAAAGAGTTTAGTTGGAGTAACCCTACGTAAGTGATAAGATTCCTCCCAGAAGACTGTCAAATAAAAAGCCCAGTGTCAGATATGGGATACCTCCTTTCAAACTTTTGAGTCAGGGCTGTCCCAGAGAGTCCCACAAACAACACAGCCTATTGCTATTGCTCGTGGATGTCCACCAGAACTTGATGGTTTCGACCCTATTGCTGAACATACATGAATCATAAAACATAGAGAAATTAAGTTGGTACTGACCAGGAAGCTTCCTTCCTGATGACCAGCTCTCTGTACCCAAAGGTACTTATGTAGTCTATTGTGGAGCAAAAAGTCATCTACAGTCTTATTTAGTTGTGAACTCTAAGAATGAAATGACCATCTGGCAAGATATCCCCATAGGTACAATTAGCATGAATATTACAAGGGTAACCATCTGATTTCTGGTTGTATTTAAGGTCAACTCCACAAGAAGAAACATGCCAAGAACCCATGGTAGGGCTCTCACAGTTCCTGGGGGTGGATTTACAACTAATATTATGCTAAAAATAGGGTCAAACTGCTCTCCAAATTTCTGTCTCTCTACCCTGTAGATGAATACAGCTCTCAGACATCAGCAGAGAAATTTTTTTTCTTTCTGCAGTGGACAATAGTCAACTCAGAAACTCACAACTAGGCAAGGTGCAGAAATACTCATCAGTAGAGCACTTATCCACAAATGGGACATGTGTAGCATCCCCTCTCTGCAAGGCTCAGGAACCATCTCAGGTTGGAAAGGATGTAGGGGTCAGAGGTCAGGGAGGACCAGAGCAGACAGTGTTCCTGGACAGGACAGGACCACTGCATTCCTGAACTCGAAGCATTTGTAGCTGCCCATGGGAGACAGTCACAAGATCAAGCCAATCCACACAGTAGCATGGAACAGGAAAGGGTGCGTGAACTTCCACCCCAACTGAGAAACTACGGACAGTTTGGCTTCTTGGGGAAGGAAAATTGGTTTTCTTTGAGGTGTGGTCCCAAGTGAGTCCACCAAGCTCCAGTAGATGATCCCACATCTGGGAGTACGTGGGCAGCACAAAACGAATTCTCAGGTTATTTGAAAAGAGAACCTTAGGTTGAGGGGGTTAGAGAAATGAAGAACGGGGAAGAGAAGGACAAATACAGTGTATGAATTTCTCAAAGAATTAATAAAAATATTACATTTATAAAAGATTACCTGTTAGAAGGAAGTCTGAACTATAGAAATGGAGTTTCACTCATTTCGAGTAAATAAGAATGAAATTAGACTTTGATCAGTCCTCATCTACTATAAATTCTAAACTGAGAAAATCAAACTTATAAAATGAATGAAAATCATATTTAAAACTTTAGTTATATAATATAATATAGCATATAGTACAGTCTTGTAATTTAATGGAAGGGGGAAAAAAAGAATTTTCACTTTGACAGCTGCTATAACCCAAATACTGGTATATGCCATGATTGTATCATCACAATTATTTAAAAATAATATATCAGTGATAAATTATTTCCTTTGTCTAAGAAGTAGTTCTCTTCATTTTTATAAGCAGGAAAAAATATACAAGGGCATAAACGTGGTGACCCAAGGCATTTTCCATTATCACTTGCAAAAAGAAATGTATCTTCATTATTTAGCTGGCTTTTATTAAATAAACTAGTAGAGAACAGTAACCCACATAATAAAAAAGGAATATGATAAAGATCCATTTAAAGTTGCCTGTCAGAGGCAATAACTGTCTCCACTAAAGACCATCATAGTTAAAAAGTAAGTCCTACAGAGAAGCATCGACTTTAAACGAGAGAGAAAGGAGGAGACAGGCAAGCCATTTTCCCCAAGCACTTACGGCTTTTTCTCTCCACTACTAGGGATGAAGGCTTTGCTTAGGTTTTTTTTGGATTCTGCCATCATGAACCGTCTCCTCACTTGGTTCAGGCTCACATAGCCTTCCCCTTCGAAAATCCTCGCAAACTGGGGATCAAAGTACCCCGCCTGGAGGCTTGACATTTGTTTGGATCCCCCGGGCAGCATCTGTCTTTTTTTGCTTGCAGCCTCATTAAAGGGTCCTTCGGAAACAAAGAACATTAAAATCTTGACTTTCATACTAATTAAAGGGCATTTAAAAAAAACACAGAAAAATTCTCAATATGACGAGCCGATGAAGAGTTTGAGCTATAAAACCGAAAACTACATGAAAAGCAAGAGTAGATCTAAGCATTTCTTGAAAATGTTTCAACATTTGGGCTGGAGTGGATTTTTTTTGGGGGGGGGTCTGGTTTTTTGTTGTTGTTTTGGGTTTTTTTGTTTTGTTTTGTTTGTTTTGGTTTTTGGGGGGGTTGTTTTGGTTTTTTCTTTTTCTTTTTCTTTTTCTTTTTCTTTTTCTTTTTCTTTTTTTTTTTTTTTTTCCCGAGATAGGGTTCACCAGTGTTGTTTTGGTGCCTGTCCTGGATCTCGCTCTGTAGACCAGGCTGGACTCAAACTCAAAGAGATCCGCCTGCCTCTGCCTCCCGAGTGCTGGGATTAAAGGTGTGCGCCACCACCGCCCGGCTTTTTAACTTGGTTTTTTTGAGACAGGGATTTTCTGTGTAGCCCTAGTGTTCCTGGAACTGACTCACTCTGTAGACCAGACTGGCCTCCAACTCAGAGATTAAAGGTCTGCACCACCATGCTGGGTGGGGCTAAAGTCTCAGACAACTGTCAACCTCAGAGTGGAATGAGACCTTAAAACAGTGGTTCTCAACCTTCCTAATGCTGTAACCCTTTAATGCAGCGCCCCATGTTGTGGTGACCCCCTACCAGAACATTATTATTGTTACTAGTTCATAACTATAATTTTGCTACTGTTATGAATCATAACGTAAATATTTGGGGAAATAGAGGTTTTCCAAAGGGCTGGCAACTCACAGGTTGAGAACTCTCTGCCTTAAAAGATCATCTAGCTCAGTGGGACCCATGGACTGTAAGGAGCAGTGCTTATGTGTGATATCAGGAAAGGTGCATTCCATACCAACATTGAAGCAACCCTCTCCTAGGTATATTCTTAAAATGCTTAAGTGCCTATGTTCACTAAGATCCCAGAATGTCCACAGCACTTCCATTTTTAATGAACACAAGAAACAGCCCAACGTCTGTCTAAAAGATAAATTTTCAACTGTCATATTTGCACAACAAAATAACATAGTCAAGGAATTTGTTTAAAGGCTGATTTTGTGAATATGTAGATTTTCATAATTTGAATCTTGAAGGTCTTAACTTCCAAGCTGCAAAGAATTTTTTAAAGTATACACAACACTAAATTCAGGGGGCTACTGAAATGTGAATCTGCTTACTGATTTTGGTAACTTAAATTTTTTGTTTGTTTTCAGTAGACTGGTTTTGGGTTTTGTTTTGCTTTTTTTTGTTTGAAACAGGGTCTCACCATGTATCCTTGGCTAGCCTGGAATTCTCAATGGAGACCAGGCTGGCCTTGAACTCACAGTGATCCTGTCTCCTATTAACTTAAATTTTTGAAAAGGTTGCACATATAACCTCAAATTCTACCATATAAGCATCTTAATGAGTCTTTCTTGCTGTACTTGGTTACCCATTTTCCTTTCACAGGTAATGATATTAATTTTGTCGCCCAGAGAATGTCTCGCTATGATCATGAATATTGTGTACCATGTTCTCATAGTTAATGCTTAGCATATACACATATTTATTACTCTATACCTTGCTTTTTGAGTTAATCATTTATCTTGGACATGTTTCTATACCAGTTAATTTTTTTATATACAAAACCTGAGACTTTGAAAGCATATATTTAGAGTATTTTTTTTTCTTGAGAAGGGATGTCCTGCAGCCCAGGCCGACCCTAAATTCCCAATCTTTCTGCCTCCCAAGTACTAGAATTACTGTAATGGACAACCACAAGATCTTTTTGTTAGTGGCTTTTCTTTAAAAAGAAATCTTTCAGCTGTTCAGTTAGCATTTTATTTTTCAGACAAGTGATATGGATACCATCCATGGATTCAAATGCTTTCTATGGAATAGTGTTCCTATCTAAAACAAAAAAGCTAAACATGGGGCGGAAGAGATGGTTCAGCAGTTAAGAGCACTTGCTGATCTTGCAGAGGACCTGTTTTAACTTCCCAGAACTTCAGTTACCAGGGAATCTAATACCCCCTTCATTACGTGCATGGACACCAGGCACACATGTACGCATACATACATGCAGCCAAATACTCATACACATTAAATAAACCAATTAAAAAAATTTAAAGATAAGCATACAATATCCTAGAAGGAACTTACCCTGGAGAGAAATAAAATTACCCATGAAGAATAAATGTAGATGAGGCAGGAGAGATTGCTCAGTGGTTAAGGGCACTTGTTTCCCAGCACCCACATGACAGCTAACAACCATCTGTAACTCCAGTTCCAGGAAAACCAACACCCTCTTCTGGTCTCCTCAGGCACAATGCAGGCACGTGGTACACAGACACACATGTGGGCAATGTACACATAAAACATAAATAAGTCCAAAACATTTTTAAAGTAAATGAAGGTAAAGGAGCCCAATAAAATGAGCTTCCCACTCCTACAAAATTAAGTCCTTAACTCTGCTGCAAAGTCACAAGTTGTCACAGGGACACAATGTCAACACTAGAACTCAACGCCCTAAAATATATAACCATCAAAAATAAATATTACCAGGCATGGTGGCACACACCTGATCCCAGAACTCGGGAGGCAGAGGCAGGCGAATCTTTGGGAGTTCAAGGTCATCCTGATCTAGGACAGCCAGAGATACATAATAGAGAGAACCGAGAACCTCTCTCTCTCTTTCTCTCTCTCTCTCTCTCTCTCTCTATATATATATATGTGTGTGTGTGTGTGTGTGTGTGTGTGTGTGTGTGTGTGTGTGTATCCCCTTGAAATAAAAATTTTAAAAAAAATTGTATGGAAAATGCACGCCATTTAACTATTAAAAATTACCAAAGATACTCACGATTAAATGGTGACACATATTTATCTCCCACAGTAACGTATTCCATCTCACTGAAGAGGCCAATCCTCTCCATGTCGGTTTTCCCTGTTTCCCCAGGCATGATTGCTTCTTTTGGTGGTAACTTCAAAAAGGTCCTTGGATCTTCTTTTGCAGCAAAATCCTACTTTACATTTAAAACTACGGGGAAATGTTTTTCTTAGTAGAAAGAGTGATTATTAAGTTTCAGACCTAATTCTTTTTAGTTTTCGGAATGATTGGTTTGCTCATCATCTCTTTTATCCCGCACCCGCCACCCCCTGCCCCATCAGATCGACTTGTGCACAGCCTTCCCAAACTTCGTTTTCATCTAATGGTGTAGGCAATCTTTTGTTTTCCCCCGATGAACTGTTTCCCAGTTGGGAACCATGGTATGAGTGTGAATCTCTTTCACCACGTTCTTGAGGCAAAGGTCTTCACCAAGCTGCCCACACTGGAATGGAACTCCTGAAATCAAGGTAACTTCTGGCCTAGCCTCCAGAGTGGCTAGAATGGCGAAGCCCTAACACCACCTACCACTCCTTGAGTTATTTACCAAAGTAACCCCAACGCCCCCCGCACAGCCAGGGAGGAAGGCTCTGAGAGCCTTCCACTTTGTCCCAACCTTAACTCACAAATAAAACTTACAAAACATTCATTCCTACATTTCACAAATGCTTTTTCCATCCTCTCCACCTGGTCAGGTATTAGTAGAAAAACGGACTTTAAAGGCGTAAATCTTGGCTTATAATCGAGTAGACAAGAAAATTGTGGAATTCCACACAAGCAGAATATGGCAAGCTCCCTTCAACAAGTTTGGATAAGAAGGTTCTTCTGTTACAGCCCTGCCCACTGCAACCTTGCAATTAACTCAATGAATATTTTTCTATGCCAAAGGGGCTGGGGGGAGGGGTTGGCTAAAAGGGAGAAAATAATTGAACTGATGAATTGAAGTTAATTCAACTAGGGAAAGGAGGCTTGAAGCAGGCAGGTATCTAAGGAACACCCCGTGTCCGCGAGGCCAAGTCACCTCTCCAAAGGGCACCTAACCAACCCCACAACCAGGATCAGAAGGCCCCAGCTCCAATCGGGGTTCACTCCACTGCAGAGCTTGGAGAGCTCCAGAGCCCCGCGCCCGCGCCCGCGCCCGCGCCCGCGCCCGCACCCGCGCCTTCCAGCACAGCTGCAGAGCGGCGCGCGCCTCGCACTGTTCAGCCCGCAGCAGCAGGCGCTTGTTGGGCCGCGTTGCCGTGGGAACGGGAGAAACCATTCTCAACACGCTATGGGCGGCCACCGGAACATTCGAATCCGCACAGAACGACTGAGAAGATCGATGAACGCCCGTAGGACACAGAAGTCTCCGCCAATTAAAAAAAAAATCTCTCGAAAACGAAGCCTTCTGTTTCCCGGCCCTCTAGCCATTTGGCGAACAGCTGCAGTATGGTACGCTCTGCGGTGGTTGGTGCGAGGCATGCTGGGAGTTGTAGTCCCTCGGCAGGAGCCCGCCCTTTGGCGAGCGTTGACGCCACTTCCGGGCGGACCTTGACTTGCGCGACATCGTCATCCCTGTCATCTCCAGGTGGTGAACCTGGTAAGTGATTCCGATTGTCAGTGACCCTCCCGTGTTTCCTCCTAGGACTTCGGCAACCTTTAGGAGAATAGCTCCAGCCCTCTGGGAGGAGCAGGCCCCGAGGGGCCACCGGTGGCGGTGCAGAATTTCCCCACTTGGGTCCCCCAGCCGCCTCAGCTGCACCGGGACACCCGACCTTCGGGATCAGTCATTGCACCTTGACAGTGAGGCACTCTTCGGCGTATTTGGAAGCTAAGAAGGAAGAACTTTTGATTTTGGAAAGACAGGCGTAACTTCCCCCAGTCTGCTCCCTTCGCTGACGTGGCGTCGCCTTCTCCCTGTTTTCGCTCAGTCTCCGAGCTCAGCCAGGTCCCGCCATCTGTACCGCAGATGTCTGTCTTCTTCAGATATACTTTGCACCCTGAGCTTTCTTCCCTTTCTTCTGAACCCAATTCATAAATCTAGTCAACTGCTTCCTTTTAAATAGATCATTCGAACTCAGCCGTGGTAGAGCTGACGCACCATTTCCACCCCCTCTCTCCACACTCCTCCTTCAGAATACACGTCTCTGCAGATAACCCACCTCACCCGTCTTGTGCCCACCAAGCACTTGACACATGTGCCTCATCTCAAGTCAATAATCAAATCTTTTGGGTTCTACTTCCGAGTGTCTATAATAGCACCCTCTTTACCCTTACCGTCTTGACCTTGGTCCTTGCCTCTATTGTCATCCTATTGGGTCATATTCTAAGTAATCTTTTGCTTTGATTTGATTTTAAGACAGGGTCTCACAAAACCCAAGCTGTCCCTGGACTGGCTATACAGCCGGGAACGACTTTGAAATCCCCATCTTCCTGCCTCCACCTGCCAAGTGTAGTAGGCATGATAGTCATATACCACACATCTGTCTTCCTAGATGTTGTTTTAAGCAGGCCTTCAGCAACTGGTCACTCTGCCTGGAATGGGCACTTTGACACATGCGCGCGCACACGCACATGCACACTCACGTGCACACGCACACGCACGTAGGTACGTACATACGTATACCTCTTTCCTTTGGAAATTTCAAGGCTTCTTTTAATAGCTACTTACTTGCCCCTCAGATTTCAGCTTAAGTATTACATCCTCAGAGAGGATCTTGATTCAGAAACCTCAAGAGACTCTGGGGCTTTCACATATGGTTTCTTAAGGAGTCTTCATAATATCCCAGTGAAGTTATATCTTTCTTTCCAAATTTACAGAAGAGAACAGACACGAGTGATTAAGTTAATCAAAATCATACAATAAGTACCTGAGTTATTTTTTTATTTTAAATTTTACTCTTGCTTGTCTTTTATCTTTTTTTTGGGAGTTTTTTTTTGGTTTTTTTCGAGACGGGGTTTCTTGCTTGTCTTTTAAATCTTCAGTTTATTTAAGTTTCTTATACAAATAGTAGTATTGTTCTTTCTTTATCATTCAAATAGTAGTATTGTTCTTTATCAAACATCTTACTGGGCCAGGTGGTAGTAGTGCACTCATTTAATTCCAGCACCTGGGAGGCAGAGGCAGGTGAATCTTGGAGTTCAAGGCCAGCCTGGACTACATAGTGAGTTCCAGGACAGCCAGAGCTTAACAGGAAAACCCTGCCTTTAACACACACACACACACACACACACACACACACACACACACACAAACACAAACAAAAAACTTCTTATTGGTAGCTCTCACAATATTTTCCAATTCTTTAGGGTTTGGTTTCTTATGATAAACAATAGTAGGATAAATGGACAGCATTACATATTGAACTTTTTTATTTGCATAGGGCAAATTCAATGAAGTGAAATGGAGACATATGGTATGATCTTTCAACAGGTTATAGTGTATAAAATAAATAAATGCTATCACTCTTACAGAAATGTGACAAGGAATTCACAAAATACAAAACTATAGTGGTACCTATTTCTTAAGGTTCTGTAGATCAAAGGTAATATACACCCCATGTCTGGTCATTTAGTCCAGTGTCCAGGTAATAGCTGTGAGTACTTGCCCATTTGTTTCAGGATAGGGTTCTTCTGTGTTAGTACCTTTGTGATTGCTGTAATAAGACACCATGCACATGACCAAGAGTTTACTTGCACTTTCAGTTCCAGAGATTTAAGAGTCTGTGGTGATGTGGCAGAGGCGTGGCAAAGCCTCTGGAGCAGCAAATCAAGACGAGAGCTCACATCTTGATCCACACGTGGGAGTCAGAGAGCATCCTGAGAATGGTGGGAGGCTTTTGAAGCCCCAAAGCCTGCCTCCATGACACACCTCCTCCAGCTGCATCAAACCTCTTAATCCTTCCCAAACAGTTCCACCAACTGGGGACCAAGTCTTCAAACATGAGCCTATGGGAGGCCATTCTCTTTCAGAGCATCACAGGTTCCCACTGTGTACTGTAGTTCTTCAGCCTGTTCAGGACGTATTGTAAGAATCTGATAAAATCTTTGAAACATCAAGATCCACCCTCCACCCCGCACATACACACATAAACACATTATGATACAGGTCTTTTGTCGTAACTCATTTGCTACCTGAAACTCAGCGTATGGATTCAAATTAAGAACTGCTGGTCTCGTCCGTTTTGAGATGCCTTTTTTCTCTCTGTCAGTGGTGACATTGACCCAGGCCATGTGAATTCTGTCTAACATGCTTTCTCTAGCTATGGTGGCTGGGTTAGCATCCTTGTACTCTAATCTCGGGGTATTTTCTAAGTGTAAAATCGTGGTTGGACCTTTTAAGATGGAGAGGTCCACCAGTGTCTGCTCTCACCCTCGGTAATTACTTTGCTCTCAGTGACTTAGCCACACTCTCTCAGCACATTAGGCCCAGTGTTCTTGTCACATTCATAAACTAGTTTTTTACTGCTGATGTTTTCATGTCATTGCCAAGTACATCAAGACCATGATTAGAAGTATTAGTGCGTTGATTCTGAACCGATTTTTCACACTGTAATCACTATGAAAGGAAGCAGAGGAGGCTTTTACATGCTCCTGTGCCTGGGACAGCCTCATGCCAATTAATTAGAATCTCTGGCCGTGCCTCCTGGGTGTCAGAATTTTAAGCTGCCTAGGTGATTTCAGTACGGAATTAAGGTTTGAATAAAAACCCTTTTTAGAATGTGCAGGTATATTCGTGGTATATTTATGCATAAAGAATTAACTCATGAAATAAGTGAAAAATTAATGGAGTATTCTAAACTGAAGTAGATTCTAACTTATGTGAAGATGGGTTTGTCTTGCTTTACAAGGGAATTGTGGTTTCGTTTGTTCTAGGTGGTCTCCCAAAACTATGGATATACTCTTCCGAGTAAGAGGAGGCTTTGATTTGGCTTTTCAGCTAGCCCCTCCTAAAGGTACGTCTTCCCAAAACTTCTTTTGTTGTTGAATTTATAGTGATACATATTGAGGATAAGAAAAATAAACTAAACTCAAATTAAACGGGATTCAACTTTAGGTGCTGTATTCTAACTCCCTTTCTAGCCCACAGGGCATCTCTGTGTAAATTAAGAGATTTAACCTTCCTTATGAACCTTTAGGGCTGTCTCGAAGAAAACTAACGCTCTCTCTCTCTCTCTCTCTCTCTCTCTCTCTCTCTCTCTCTCTCTCTCTCTCTCACACACACACACACACACACACACACACACACACACACACACACACACACACGGGTAAAATATCCCTAATGAACACAATGTAAATAGACTGCCTGGGGCTACACCTGACAGAGTTGTAAGTGTGTGTTACCCCATGTCCTGGTGCCCAACTCTTTTAAACACTGTAGTCTATTGGAGTGTTAGAAGAAACCTGGAGGAGGAGAAAATCAGCGGGATCTTGCTGAAGCAAATCCCAGGATGTCTTCTAGTTTCTGCCAGAGGCTGATGCTGAACTCTTGAGATAGAAGGTATCCAGGGAGGAGTGTGAGAAATTACAGCCGAGATGCGGTACTTTTGAGATGCTGCTGGCTGGGACATCGTGTTCAGGTTTCCAGGGAGCACTTGGTTAAATCTGAAGCTCGAGGGAGAGTGGTCAGAGTAGGGGGTGGAGAACGTGAGCTTGGAAGGGCGACAGCTAACTCCCTGATGGTAAATGAAACCATCCCTAAACATGCCTTCTGTGACAGTAGAGTCAGACATTCAGGAGATAAGGGGTGAAAAGTGAAGGGGCGTGAAGAGTGACTGCAAAGGGGGGCAGGGTGTCTCTTTGAGGGTGTGAAAAATGCTGTAATGATAGCTTTTAAAACGTTAGTACTGGTCATAATTTGTTACAGCTGTGCTAAAAGCCATTGGATGGAATTTATGGTCTCAGAACTGTACAGCTAGAGAGGCCAGAATTGTGACAGTGATTGAAAATTAGGGGAGGGGGTTTGGGAGTCAGGTTCGCTCTCCTCTGCTCTTGCCTTAGGTTTAAAACCATTCGTGTCAAAAGTTTACGATCTCGCTGACTATTTCGCCTCTCATTTAGAAATGTTTATCAAGAACGCACTAAAACAAGTGTTGGATGACCTCACTAGCAAGCTGTCTTCAGACGCTCTCGTGTTCAGAATCTGCAACAGCCCCGTGTATCTCTGGCCAAACAGCGACCTGAGCACGGGAGAGCTCACTGACAGCTCGACCTGTAAGAACATAGTGCACTTCATTCAGTGAGTGTTTAAAGAGTTTCTGCAGATGTTCTCAAGGCATCATTCCGTGCTTGTAAATGTCTTTGTTTATTAAAATTTTAGATTGGAGCAGGAAGAGGATACAAAGCGAAAATTCATAAAAAAGAAAGACAAAAAGTTATCAGACATGGTAAGCAAATCTGTCTTTTCTACTGATAAAAAAATTAAATCCTTGCATTTGGATAAGTGAGGTATAGGTGATAATTTAATCTTGCCCTTCTAGAATATCGAGGCCTGTTTTACATATCTAAATATTTTTTTCTTGTTGTAGTGTGTAATTTTGAAGGTGTTATTTTGTTTTGATCTTGCAAAACCAAAACTGATTTGAGTAGGTTTACAAATTGCTTAAAAGTAAGTGAAAGGGACCCATTCATAAACTTGATAAAGTGATACATCATGTAATGCAAGACGGTGTTGAAGGGGTTCTTTTTTTCACATTGTCTGTTTGTTCTGCTGATTTTTAAACCAGTGTTATGGGGGCCCACCACATGCATAAGTTCCAGAGACAATTCTCCAAGGCAGGAAGTTATACAAAGTTATTCCTGCAGTGTTTTTCTAGGCTGGACAGGAGGCATTAACTAATCCGCTGGGTATGAAGATGGAAGTGGTGAGATCTGACCGCTGTCTTGACTTCCTTTCCCAATGCTGTGATAAAATACTCTGACCAAAGTGACTTAGGAGAGTTTAGTTTAGCTCTTGGAGGGGAAGTCAAGGCGGCAGGGACATGACACAGCTGGGTAGAATGAGAAAGCATGTCTGTGTGCTGCTGCTCAGTTCCTTTAATTATACAGCCCAGGATCCCAGTCAGGGAATGGTGCCACTTCATTTAACTTAATCAAGACCATCCCCTGCAGGCATGCCCAGAAGCCCATCTCCCAGGTGATTTTAGACTCTGTCAAGTCGGCAGTCAACACTAACTATGTAGACATATTTAGGAGACACAATGGACTGACTTGGGACTAATTTAATATGGCATAACTAGTTCCTTCCTTGAGTAGACATGGAAAGTGGGTGTTCGAGTTTGCTTTTTGCTTCTTTGATAAACCCCAGGACCAAAAGCAGCTTGGGGTTTACAGGTCTGCATCACAGGCTTGCACCGAGGGAAGGCAGGGCAGGAACAGAAGCAGGAACCAGGGAGGAAAGCTGCTTGCCCTCCTGGCTCATGCGCAGCCAGCTTTTGATACTACCCAGAACTGCCTGCCCAGGGATGGTACCACCCACAGTGGGCTCAGCCCTCCTACATCACTTGGCAATCAAGAAAATACCCACAGACCGGTCTGGTGGAGGAAATTCTCCAGCTGAGTACCCTCTTTCCAGATGTATCCAGGAGATAGCAGCGATTAGCCCACATTTGGGGGAAGAGGAGTTCAGTTTGGGTTATATTTAAGACACCACTGAGATACACTGACGAACTGTTAAATTAAAAACACGGAGTGTATAAAAACCATGGCTGAGAGATAATGATTTGGAAATTACTCAGAGTATGCACTTGGAGGAGCATGGTAGTTATTCTGCAGTATGCTCCCCAGCATGGGGTCATTTTGTGCTTGTGATTAGATTCCCATATCTTTAGCTGGCATATTAGAGAAGTTGTGTCCTAGCATACCATATTAGACGAGCAGATGCTTTCCATGTGTTCTGAGTTGGTGATGTTGACATATTTGTCAGTTACTTATGACGTTTACCAGTTGTATCCACTGTAAAGTACTGTTTTCCATTATAACTAATGTCTCATGGAAGGCAGTGTGTCTGTTACTTATGGCATTTACCAGTTGTATCCACTGTAAAGTACTGTTTTCCATTATAACTAATATCTCATGGAAGGCGGTGTGTCTGGTAGCCTTTTGAAATTTTCTTTTTGGTGTTCCCTACTTTGATCAAATACATTAGTCCAGATGTATCATGTACTTTCCCTGTTCCAGATTGGGAATCAGCCATTCTCCATGGAACACCCACATGTATGCTTACTGTGCACACACAAGCACTCACACACTAAATGCACATTCATATTTACCTGTATAAATTGTATTTCTGTTTCTAGTTCCACTTCGGCCTCACAAACTTTCTAACTGATCCCAGTGAGAAGACTCCAAGATTCTCTGACTCTAGCATCCTCTAATTCTGCTGATTTGTTCCATACACAGAAAGGAATTTCAGGGTTGTTGTAGACCGAGAGCATATAGTTCTTTGGTTTGGGTACTTTTTGTTTGGTTGGTTTGTTGTTTTGAGACAGGGTCTCACTCATACAACTCTGGCTGGCCTGGAACTTGATAAGTAGACCAGCCTGGCTTCAAATTCACAGAAATCCAGCTGCTGAGCAATTTTATCTGATGGTGTTTTTTTTTTTTTTTTTTTACTTTAGGTCTGTGCAAAAGTGTAAAGAATAGCATAATAACCCAGTGTGCCCTACACGTGGCTCTAACACTTATAAACATGGACAGTCTGATTCCATCTTCACTTGCCACTCACTATATTCATGCAGATTATTTTAAAGCAGAAAGGGATTTCCTGTAGTTACTGTTGTACCCAGAGTCCCCAGAGACCAGCAAGAGATCAAATCCCATGCAAAAGCAAAGAGTCTTTGCATTGCGTGTTAACCTGGGACTCTCCGTCTGTCTGACGCAGCAGCAGAGCAGGAGAAACCCCAAGCAGCAATGGGGCAGGGTTTTTAAAGCAAGGGGGGCTTGGAGTCTACAGACTACATAGGAACAGTGGCTAAGGTTAGTTGGGGGTTACAGTTACCATTTTTGGACAGGCCTGGACAAGTCCCAGGCTTTGTCCTTGAGCTGCCATGGAGGCTGGCTGGCCAAGCACATACTGACTGTGGGGGCTGGTTCAATGACCCAGGCTGTCACATTGACCCATGCACGTAGCTCTAAGTTGGTGTGGCGTCCCAGACAGTAAACAGCTGGCTGAACCTTGAGCAGTCAGAGATCGTGCAGAAAGGGAGCTACTGCAAGGACTATGTCTTTTGTTCACAGCCCTCCCAGAAACAGCTTGCTCAAGTCTCAGGAAACTGAAATTGAGGCCTGATCTCTGAATGAAGACTGAGCAGTCTGTGATGGCATCTGCCTGGTCCTTTCAGTTACTATCTATAATGTAGCTTTATATATCATCCTTTAAAATCTATTTACCTTTTAGATTCAGTGTTTAATGTTCCACAAGTTGACTCTTAACTATCTGTCTGTGTAGCAACAAATAGTAAACATAGAGCTCATGCTGGAAATATCGACCTCTCTGGGAGCTGTAACCCCCATCATTGAAAGGGAAAATGAAGAACACCACTACATTAATATGAGCTTGCCAATCGATGCGGTTGTATCTGTTGCTCCCGAAGAAACATGGGGAAAGTAGGTATTTTTATAGTACTAATGCCACATTTAAATGAGGACCCTTCTATAAAGTAATCAGAACTCAGTTCTTTTAAAAATAGGACATAAGTCATATCTGGGGTGATGGGCTACTTTTACTGTGATGTACTCCTTGTTTTCAACCTAAGAGTCATCGAATAGTTAAATATTTATTTGGAAGAGATAGGAAAGCACACCGAAACCTAGAAGGCTTCCCTCTATCCACCCAGAGCAAATACAATTACTTTGACTTTGCGTAATTTAGACTTTGACAAACCTTGTCCAGTGGAATTTTTTTTACTCTATTCAGAGCTACACATCTTCATTTTAGCATCTATACCTTTTGTTAATTCACTTAAATATTTTCTTCTACAGAGTTCGAAAACTTCTAGTGGATGCAGTTCTTAATCAACTAGTTGATGTGGAAAAATGCATTTTGAGATATATGAAAGGAACATCCATTGTAGTCCCTGAACCACTGCACTTCCTATTGCCAGGGAAAAAAAATCTCGTAACAGTTTTATATCCATCAGGAATTCCAGATGGTCAGCTGCAGGCCTATAGAAAGGTAAAAGTGGATCATTATTATGAGAAAAAAGTCTCTTGTTCATTTTGTGCTTAATTATAATTTATAGTAAATATAAATTATTTTATGGTTTAATTTAAAAATATAGAAATGGGCTACTGTACAGAAATTTTTTGAAATTTCTTTGTGATGTGTTTAGTAATGAAAACATATTACTTTAGTATAGCATGTAATGCTTTAATTTCAAGTGCTCAGTGTGGATCATATAATTGTGAAGTGTTACCGTTTTTCATAGTGAAAAATAGAAATGGAAAGTACATGCCTAGAGTAGCTGATGGATGTTAAGAAGTTCCTTTCCCCTCGGTTAGCTCCAGATTTGAGAAAGACAACAGGACAATGCAAAAGCAATGGTGGAATCCATGCTAATTCTGACTACGATACACGGTAATAGGTCAACCACAAATAAGGTTATTTAAGTTTCATTAGAGAAGTTTTGGAGAAAACCTGTCCAGCATTTAAAGAAATGAGATTTATCAACAGAAGGACTGGTTTTAGAAAATGTCTTTTGGACCTGTGGCCTTGCCTAGCACTCACCAAATTATGCCCTAAACTCTGCTCCTAAGCCCAAATATTAGAGATAAATGGATTTTCAGATACTGTGCAAGCTGACCTGTCAAAACCACTAAAGTACGTTGGAGTTTGGCCAGACTTTTAGGATAAGTATTGTATGTTTCTATGAGGTTGAGAAAATGGTGCGTTACATTGGTAAATGTTTCTATTCATGCCATCTTGGTTGGTTTTAAATCACAAGCTTCTACTCTGTATTTATTGAGTGCACTTACATGTCTAAAGTGTTGTAAACATGGCTGTCCAAAGTCCTTTGACATCTCATTGTGAATTATAATTTCTGATTTCCAAAACATCCCAATTCTCACAGGTGATTTTCCCATTTCTGTCGTTCCTTCTAGTTTCTGCTAGAGGGGTGTAAATTGGTTTCAGTCTACTCACCAATTGACCTTGGTGACTCAAGTCATGTTTTTGAAAGCTTATAGCTAACATATTTTCTGTCTTATAAGTATTGAGTTTGAGTGTTTTAACTAAAAATCTAAAATTCTTTTCTTTGTTTATTGATTCTGGTTTATTTAGGAGTTACATGACCTCTTCAATCTGCCTCATGACAGACCTTATTTCAAAAGAGCTAACGCTTATCACTTTCCAGATGAACCATATAAAGATGGCTGCCTTAGAAACCCACATACTTACCTGAGTCCGCCTAACATAGAGGGTAGCATGGTGAGTTTAACTAGTTTTTATAAGAGTTGATCAATTGCTGTCATTCACTGTTTTGGATTGGTTCCCAAGAGAAGTTTTTAAGAACTGATTCCTGTGGTTGATATACTATGCACCCCAATAAACTTATCTGGGGGTCAGAGAACAGAACAGCCACTATATTAAACATAGGTTTAGGCAGTGGTAGCACACACCTTTAATCCTAGCATTCTGGAGGCAGAAATCCCTCTGGATCTCTGTGAGTTCAAAGCCACACTGGAAACAGCCAGGCATGGTGACACATGCCTTTAATCCCAAGAAGCAATGGCAGGATGCAGAAAGGTATATAAAGCGTGAGGACCAGGAACTAGAGGCTTTTTAAGCTTTTAGCTTTTAGCAGCAGTTCAGCTGAGATCCATTCAGATGAGGACTCAGGCTTTCAGTCTGAGGAAACAAGATTAGCTGAGGAATTGGCAAGGTAAGGTTGGATATGGCTTGTTCTGTTTCTCTGATCTTTCAGGGTTCACACCAGTACCTGGCTCCAGGTTTGTTTTTATTAATAAGACCTTTTAAGATTCATGCTACAGATTCCTCTTGTGTGTCATCCCTAAAAAATAATTTATCACTTGTCTCTTTTAAGCCTTTGTTTAAGACCTTGTTTGGGGAGCCAGGCATGGTGGCGCACACCTTTAATTCCAACACTTGGGAAGCAGAGGCAGGCAGGTCCCTGAGTTCGAGGCCAGCCTGGTCTACAGAATGAGTTCCAGGACAGCCAGGACTACACAGAGAAGAGAAACCCTGTCTTGAAAAACCAAAACCAAAACAACAAAAATCAAAAAGACCTCCTTTAAGATAACTGTAATTAGTGGGTGGAGAGATGGTTTCGTATTTAGGAGTGTTTGCTGTTCTTCCATGGGACCTGAGTTTGGTTCTCAGAACTCATGTCAAGTGACTCACAGCTGCTGTTACTGCAACTCTAGGAGACCTATGCTGCCTTCTAGCACGCGCACGCACACACACACACACACACACACACACACACACACACACACACGCACATGCACACACACACGTACACACACACTACACATACAAAATAAGTTTTCTTAAAAAAATAGCAGTAATTAGCTTTGAGTGGTAGTACACATATCTTTAATCTCAGCAAGTCCAGGCTAGCCAGGAAGACCCTGCCTCAAAAAAGATAGCAGTAATTAATGATCTAAAAGGGTTATGAATGGAGAGTATTTACCACATTTCTCCTACTAAAATAACATTCTCTGATTTCTCCAAAGGTTTGTTCCTTTTTTTCTCATTCTGCAGCTGACAAATCGTGCTAATTAAGGGCATAGTCTCCCCAAGCCACAGTGTGGACAAGGCTAAGACGCTGCCCTCTGTACTATACAGCTTGTATCTGGTTGCAGACTCTCGATATAAGTGCTTAGATAACTGGATTTGTGGAGAGTGAGGACAGGGGTTAAATTAAGGGTACATGAAAGCCAGTAAAAAGAATCTCATTGTCATCCAGGTGCGGGAGCACAGGAACAGCCAGGCCTCTTAGAAACTGGAGCTGGCTCAGGCTCTCTGCTGGCCTTCTGCTGCTGCTGCCCTGTGTGTTTGGTCCTGATAGCCCTTCCTGGCGTGGTCAGCCCCTGCCTTCTGCACCGGCCTTGTTTGAGTTGTGTAAAACTTCTTCCTGTTCCTCTTTGAGCTGTTCAGCCTGACTTCTCACCTTGATCCTCTGCTCTTACTGCTGGGTTTATTGTGCACTTCTCAGTTTAGATTACAAAGGAAGAAAATGTGACTGGCCATCTTGGATGGCATTCTTTCAGTACCTTCTGAGTGTCCGGGAGTTTCGTAAGGAAATCTTAAGACTCAAAAATGAGTAAACACAGAGAGAGAACAGAGGTTTTCGTCTTAGCCGTAACAGCCCCATCTGCATGAACAGACCGGCTTCCTCTGGTGTAGCATTAGCTGAACACCCACCATTATATGTAACCCATGAGTCTAGAGTCAACATTCTAGAGATGGTAAATGATTTCACTTACTTGGAGAAGATCGGAAGAAATCCTGAGAAACCTAAATTGTCCAACTCTTGCTCTGTCACAGAATCATAGAGTAAGAAATAGTGTTTAATGTTACAGTGGAACTCTGAGTGGCCCTCTACAAGCTCCTGACTTAAATATTTTTCTCTCAAACTAGATTCAGAACTCCATGGTTTATATTGCATCCTGTATTTATTTTAAATTCTTAATAGTTGTTTACAAAAAGCCCAAGATCATAAAGCATTAAGTGCATGCTGATTGATTTTTGACAACAGAACCAGTTCCTTATCCATGTTACAAAGTGCAAAAGGCATTTCTTTATTTTAGTATTTATAATATTTGACCTGTGTATGTCACACACACATATGTGTGTGTATGTATATGTATGTATATGTACATACACACACATATGTGTGTGTGACATACATGTATATTTCACAGCATAGCAAAGAAATGAATAACTAAGAGTCCTACTCAGTTAAGAACCAGAACATTACCAACTTGTCTGCTCCTTTGCCTCCTCACTACCTCCTCAGCACAGTCCCACAGTGACTCCTACACAGTCAGCCTCCACACCTGCTGCTTGCACATCTGTGCATTCAGCCCACAGTCCCCAGTGACTTCTACACAGTCAGCCTCCACACCTGCTGCTTGCACATCTGTGTGTTCAGCCAATCCTAGGTCAAAAATATAAAAAAAGGAAGTTGCCTTGCTGTTATTTCCTCGAAAATGTAGTAGCCATTTTTATAGTCTTTTCATTGTTTTTGTCTAAAATAGGTAATCTAGAGATTATTTAAAGTAAGTGGGAGGACATTCATGAGTTATAAAAAAATACTGTGCCATTTTTCATAAAGAGCCTAAGTATCCAAGATCTTGTATCTGCACTGGATCCTGGGATAGTTTTCCAAGGATGCTAAAGGGCCATTGCACAGAGACACATTCATCCTTCTCCCTCCCATTTTTGTTTTTTAAGAGCTTTGTATGTATGTATACTATAAGGTATACATTACTTTAGCAATATTGGTTTCATTTCGACTTTTATAAAAATCTTACCATTGTATATGTAGTCTTCTACAGCTTTTTTACTCAGCATTCTATATCTAAAATTCATCTTATTTGGTCTCGCTATGGTTTAGTTATCTTGATTCCTGTATAATAAACATTTTTATAACTTTTTCCAGAATTTTTGTGATTTTAGGCAGTCTTCTTGTGAACAGTCCCATTCATGTCTCATGTGTGAAACAGCTGTAAACAGTTGCTATTTTATTTTTAATTTTTGTCTCTTTATTTCCCTGAACCATTTCAGGGAAAGTTATAAACTTCATGTTATTTGCCCCTAAACACTTCACCTGATCTCCCAGTAATAATGGATGTGCTTATTATAGAAATCTAGTTTACTGTGTTCATTATCATGTCTTAGTCACTGCTGGATTCAGTTTGATAATATTTTGTTAAGATTTTTTTTCATTGTGGGGCAGTGGTGGCACATATCTTTTATCCCAGCACTCAGGAAGCAGAGGCAGGCAGATCTCTGTGAGTTCCAGGACAGCCAGGGCTGTCACACAGAGAAACTCTGTCTTGATTTATGTATATATAATCTTTATTTGTAACTGACATTTCCTTATAGTTTTCTTTTCTCTTAATTAAAAAAATGTACCAGTGACACACAACTCATTAAATGATTTGGGAAATGCTCCATCTTTTAAATTTCTAGAGTTTATATATGATTGGCATGTTATTTTCTTGATCATTTGATATAAAAAGCCTGAAAAACAACCTGGACTTAGCATTTTTGTTGTGAGTTATTCTTTTTTTTAAGAGATTTTATTTTTGAGTGTGTGTGTGTGTGTGTGTGTGTGTGTGTGTGTGTGTGTGTGTCTGTGCACATGTGTGAAGGTGGCTGTGGAAACCAGAGGTGCTGGATCCCTCTGGAATTGGATTAACAGGTGGTTGTGCGCTGTCTGCTGTGGGTGCTGGGAACTGAGCTCAGTCCTCTGCAAGAGCAGTGTGCACTCTCAACTGCTGAGCCCTCTCTCCAGCCTCTCTGTGAATATTCTTAATAATATTCAGTTTTGTTAGTGATTATAGGGCATTATCATATTTACCTAGGTCTTAATTCCTCATATAGTTGTATTTTCTTTTTAATCTTTATATCACTTTATGATTGTTTTCCTTTCTTTAAACATTTGCCTTTGATTTGAAAAGTTATCTTTATAACTTTTGTTTTCTGTCTCACTAATTTTGGTGTTTTACTTTGTTTCTTTGATTTAATGTGTTTCTTCTGATTTCTTAAGTTGGAACTTAGCCTTTTGTTAATCTTTCCTGTTTTCTAATGTAGAGTTTTAAATTGCAGATAAAGCACTACTTTTATTGTAATCTATAATTTTAATTTGAAAGATTTTTGTTTTATTCACTTTTAAGTATTTTTACATTTATATATGATGGCACTTCAATCTTTTAGAAAATTATTTAACATCCACCATATGTTTATGATCTTTGCCTACTGTTAGGAAGACATTCTAAAGCAGAGGACTCATTTGCTGTTTTGTTTGTTTGTTTGTTTGTTTGTTTGTTTTTTAAAAAGGCATTAGGAAGACGTCCTAAAGCAGAGGACTCATTTGCTGTAAAGGCTGTGACAGATGATACATACTGGGTAGCTGCAGACTGTAGAAATGTCTGTGTCACAGTTCTGGAAGCCGGAAGTCCAAAATTAGTATCACTTAGTTGAACTAAAAGTATCTCCAGGGCCATCCTCCCTCCCTCCCACAGGCTCCTGAGGAATATCCATTCTTCATCTCCTCAGCTTCAGACAGTTGCTAGCTAGCATTCCTTGGCTGTGGTCACAGCATTCAGAGCTGATTCCTCTTGTTCCTCTGTGATAAAGATGCATGTGCATGCATTTAGTGCCTCCCTGGCTAGACCAGAGTAACTCTCCTACCTGTCCATCTTAATTCAGTCCTTAATCATATGCATGAAGTAGGATTGCTGCTGTTCTGGAGGTTAGGACAGATACCTTTGGGAGCAGCCAGTTTTCTTCCTACCAAATAATCTGATTCTACATTTTCAGTTTCCACCTTGTCAGTCTATTGCCTAATAGTCTTGTGAGTGCCCTGTATTTCCTCACAACTTCGAGTTTTAAAAAATAATGTGCTTTGTCAAAAGTTCATTTTTAGCATTATACTGCCAGGAAGAATCTTATGACATCAGTCCCCATTTTAGTCATTGATAACACACACCAGCTGTAGTCAATGGCAGGTCTACAAAACCACAGAAGCACTGTTCCTGTGTCCCGTTGTACAGAACCTACTTCTGTTCGTTTAGTCATTGATAACACACACCAGCTGTAGTCAATGGCAGGTCTACAAAACCGCGGAAGCGTTGTTCCTGTGTCCCATTGTACAGAACCTACTTCTGTTCGTTTGTGTACTCCTTTATTCCTTCCTTCCTTCAGTCATTTACTCAGCGGCAGCATGTTTATCAGCTGTGGGACCTGCCTTTTGTGGAATTAGAGCCTAGAAATGAATAAGGTACAACATAGGCTTACTAGCCTAGCCCATGTGCTAGTGTGGATAGGCAGACATTGAAAATATAATCAGTTATATGTGAAATATATATATATTTATATACATGTATATACATGCATACATACTTACATGAAGTCAGGAGAGAGTTGATAGCCAGGACAAAGGGCAGGCATGAGAAAGTGATCGTGCCATTTTTAAGTAGGCTGGTCATGGATGGTTTCTGGCATTGAACAGAGGCCTGAATGGAAAAGGGTTCATGCTGTAAAATTAATTGGGAAAAGGATATTTCCAACCAAGAAAAATATAAGGCTTCATGATCAGATAACCATTGACATATTTAAAACTAATTAAATTAAGAAAGGGGAGAAGAAAGTATAGGAGCTAGCATTGTTAAGCCAGAACACATATCTTTCTAGTAGGTCCATTGGAAAGGACTCTGGTCTTATAAGAAAAAGCCAAAAATGTATAATATTAAGCCATTGTTCTGTGAAGGCATTTTTATAAGGATCTTAAGTGGTGGTTCTCAACCTTGCTAATGCTGAAACCCTTTAATACAGTTCATCATGTTATAGTGTCCCCAGACCATAAGATTATTTTTGTTTCTACTTCCTAACTGTAAATTTGCATCTGTTATGACCTGTAATGTAAATATCTGTGTTTTCTGATGGTCTTAGTTGACCCCTATGAAAGAGGTCGTAACCAACAGGTTGAGAACCACTGGTCTAAATTAAAAGTCTATCTCTGAAACAGTAAACATGACTCTGGTGGTTCTACAGAGCATGTACTTCTGTCTTTAATAAATACGACATTTCTTTTTTATAGGTTTGTGTGGTCCAGGGCATCTATGCTTATCATCACTATATGCAGGATCGGATAGATGATAATGGCTGGGGCTGTGCTTATCGGTCCCTACAGACCATCTGCTCATGGTTCAGACATCAGGGATACACAGAGAGGTCCATTCCAACACACAGAGAAATTCAGCAGGTACAGAACTTGCCATTTGAAATTAAAACCAGCTTTTAATATGCCCTTGATAGTTATTATTACCCCGTGGCATAGATTTATTTTTATTTTGAAGAAATGTATTGTTTTAGTGGTAATTAATTAAAATACCCTAAATGTGGTTTTAATAGCTGTCTGGCGTATGCGTTTTTATTTTGTGTGTTTTAATACTAAAGGCTCTTGTTGATGCCGGGGACAAGCCAGCAGCATTTGTGGGATCACGGCAATGGATTGGATCTATTGAAGTACAGCTGGTGCTAAACCAACTGATTGGTGTCACTTCAAAAATACTGTTTGTTAGGTAAGGACACTTTATAAACCAGATACATCCTTTCTAAAGTAATAGAAAAATGGCATTTCCTCCTTATTTATTTCCAATCATTGCTCTTGCTCATTAGCTCATTGCTTTATAAGTCTCTTTAAAAAAAAAAAAAAAAAAAAACAAGCTGTGATACATACATGTATTCTCTGGACCTAATTTTAGTCTATACATGGAAAACTTAGAAATATCTTTGGGTAAAGTTCTGTATACAAAATGAAGTTTGCTAATGTTTAAATCTTCAGAAAGTCTTCTAAGGAGAAAACCAAATGTTGATCACTGACTATTATGTTTTACTTTTGTTCTGTTTCTTGCTAACATGTTAACAAACCAACAAATATACAAATAATATATTCAACTTACATTTTCTACAATTCTAATAATAAGAGAAAATATTAATTAGCACATATCAATTTCTCTGACCATAACTTGCTTTTTTATTAAACGTCTAAGAAGTTTTAATTTCATCACCATAAATGTTATACTCTCATTTCTCACATATAGTATAAAATATTTACTAATTAAATAAAATATAACATTATTGCAGTCAACACTAAAATCCAAGAGACAAGAGCTCCTTGGTTCAGGCAGGGAATACTCCTGAGTTGGAAATTCCCCAGGCTGTGACAGATATGCCCTAGAGGCTGAGATAGAGGGACAGAGGACTGAGGAGCCACACTCGTGCAGCATTGAGCAGGGACATCATGGTTGTCAATTAAAGTGAGTGCATTGCCCAATATACTGGGCTAGGTGGTTTGGGGGGCCATAGCTACCACCCCAGAGAAGGATTCTGGCTATGCCTAGTATAATAACCAACTACTTTAGGCAAACCAGTTACTAGGGATCCCACCCTACCTAACTCCCAGGTACAACAGAAAAATAAAAATAAAAATAAATTAAAAAACTGGGAATAACTTTTATTCTACTTTGTTAAATACTACGTTAAATATTTAAAGACTTTTTCCATGGGCTTACATTTTAAACTGTGTTGTTTTGATAACTACAATAACAGTGCCTATTCTCCAAGTACTTATAGTATATTTGATCTCACAATTGGAATTGTGAAAATCAGTAAGAAATAATGGCAGACAAAGTTTTAAAAATTGAAGTTTGGGCCGGGCGGTGGTGGCGCACGCCTTTAATCCTAGCACTCAGGAGGCAGAACCAGGCGGATCTTTGTGAGTTCAAGGCCAGCCTGATCTACAGAGTGAGATCCAGGAAAGGCACAAAGCTACACAGAGAAACCCTGTCTCGAAAAACAAAACAAAAAAAAATTGAGGTTTGGGACTGATGAGGTGAAAAGCACTTGCCACCAAGCCTGAGTTTAATTCATGGGACCTCCATATGTGTGCCATGGCACAGGTATACACATGCACATTCACAAAATAAGTGTTTTAAGAAATTATAGAATGTTTTGATACATTAAAACATTTGTATGCTGCCTGCTCAGCCAGGAGTTTACCAGGTCTTACACCATCTGGTACCTCCACAAAAGTAATGGGTCTACTGATGATGATTCAGCATACATTTTTTTTTATTTATAATGATGTGAAATTACTTGTGGATTTTTCATTTGATCTTTCAAATATGCAGTACAAGACTGATGACAGAGGGCAGTATCAACAAGGCTTAGCTTCCAGTTAACCTTTCATGAAGGGAAACAAGTGGGGTGTGTTGCTAAGCTCTGATATTTCATAGTTAGAGATACTAGATGAATTGTTTACTCACAGTATTTTCAGCTTAGAATGCTGAGGAGTATATGTACTGTTCCTTCTGTCTTTCTCTCCTCAAAAGTGAAAAGGACTTAGTGTGTCCAAATACTCCATGAAATAGGATACACTTGAAAACACTTTGAGGTTTTCACAGAAGAATATATTAGTCCTAGAATCTCCTCTATTTTGTACATGTGATGGCTGTTACTGATCCCAATTTAAAGACAGAACATATAGGCTTTGAAAAAGGACACAGTGACTAGTTTCAATCTCATGTTAAAAATACAAAACCTGCCGGGCGGAGGTGGTGCACACCTTTAATCCTAGCACTCAGGAGGCAGAGCCAGGCGGATCTTTGTGAGTTCAAGGCCAGCCTGGTCTACAGAGCGAGATCCAGGAAAGGCACAAAGCTACACAGAGAAACCCTGTCTCGAAAAACAAAAAACAAAACAAAAAAAGCTTTATGTTGTCGGAAGCAGGAAGCAGAAAGCTGGAGTCTTTTTGTTTCTTCCCTAGTTAGTATCCTTAAAATGTTAGTTTATGTTGCTTTAAGTTGCATCTGAATCAGGTCCCTACACTTAATGTTTTTTTTTTTCAAGATCCATGAACAAAAAAGATTGAAAGTAGTGCTACTCTCCCCCCCTCCCCCAACTCCTTACTTGACTGAGTGCTGAAAACAGTTATCTGATAGGAGATGATTTCTTTTCATCTAGCCAAGGTTCAGAAATGGCCTCTCAAGGACGGGAACTGGCCAACCATTTCCAGAATGTGGGCACTCCAGTAATGATTGGTAAGGTGTTTTGAACATGTTGGGTTCTTTTGGCAGGGTGGAGAATAAGTAAAATTTATTTGTATAACGTTTTAATGTTACATAAAAACTAGTCATTTTAAATATCTTAAAATTGGGTCTGGGGAGATGGCTTTGTAGCCAAGAGTACTGGTGGCTTTTCTGGAAGACCTGAGTCCAATTACAAGTACCCACATGGTGGCTCCCAGTCGCCTGCAGTTTTAGTTCAGGGAATCCAGTGCCTCTTCTGGTCTCTGCAGGTAGTGAGTGCATCACGTAGTGCACAGACACATAAAATAAAAATGTAAACATTTCTATCCAAAGGATAGAAAAGCTGCAGAAAAGCTTTAGTAACCAAAAACAAATGCTAAAGAGAAAATAACTGTTTTGTTTTTGTTTTTTAACATGAGCCAAGGGTAGTATTTTTTAAATGGTGATAGCCACTTGACTAAGCATCATGAGTCATGACTCTGTTGCCAGCTTGGCTGGTTTTGTGGACAACAGACTACTTACCTTCGTTGGGTTTTCCTTGTAAAACAAGATTTGATTAACAGAGCTAAAGATACATGATTCTCTGAAAAACAATAGAAGATGCATGACACTAGTGTGTAAGAAATGGAGGTAGGTAGATGTCAGCAGAACATCACAGAGATGGGTGGATGGGCTAGGGATGCTCAGCAGATGATCACAGAGATGGGTGGATGGGCTAGGGATGCTCAGCAGAACATCACAGAGAACCTACTGGGTGGATGGGCTAGGGATGCTCAGCAGAACATCACAGAGATGGGTAGATGGGCTAGGGATGCTCAGCAGATGAGCACAGAGAACCTACTGGGTGGATGGGCTAGGGATGCTCAGCAGAACATCACAGAGAACCTACTGGGTGGATGGGCTAGGGATGCTCAGCAGAATATCACAGAGAACCTACTGGGTGGATGGGCTAGGGATGCTCAGCAGATACAAGACCATCAGCCTGGAGGGGTACCTCAGTGATCATTATTGCACTGGGAGGAGTTTAGGCTCTTGGTGGCCCTTTCTCAGTTGATTTTGGAGAATTTTATGGATATAGCAACAAAATATAAACTTTATATGATTATAGATATGATTACAGCATTTGTTACATATTCCCATGTGTAACACAGTAGTTGTTAAATATATAATCTTATTCTTTGAAATATATTTGCCATCATGATCTTTTACAATATTGGACAGACTGTTCTAATGCTGTATTAAGTCAATTAATAGGCAAAACAATTAGTTTTTATTTGAACTAAATAAACAATTGAAATTAATTTATGCCCTATGATATATTTCTTTTTTTCTAGGGGGAGGAGTATTGGCTCACACAATACTAGGAGTCACATGGAATGAAACTACAGGGCAGATAAAATTTCTAATTCTAGACCCACATTATACAGGTGCGGAAGATCTGCAAGTTATCTTGGAAAAGGTAAATATCCATATCACATAAATTTAAGACACAAGGCAAAGAGCCAGAAATGAAAGACCGCAGCCTGGCTGTTAACAAAGATAATAAGCCAAGCGCAGTTGTCCTCACAGCAGTGTTTCTAAGTCTGTTGTGCGCTTGTATTCTATGTAGGGAAGACAGGAAAGATAGCAGAAACCACAAAAGACAAAACGTTTATAAAGCTTTGCTATTACTAAACTTCATAATAGAACATGATAGACGCATTTCCTTTGCAGATTTTATAGCACATACAGTTGTATTGTCTCATCAATGTCTTAAAACAGGATAATAGAATAACCTTTTAGACTTTTAAAGTCAGGACTGGAGAGTAACTGAGAAGTTAGGAGCTCTTGCCCTTTCTTCTTGTAGAGAACCCAAGTTCAGTTCCCAGCACACACTTTATGTGGCTCACCTGTAACTCCAGGGATCAACACCTTATGTACAGATCCACACACACCCTTAATAATAAACAAAATGCCAGTCATATGAAGATGTGACTACTTCTCATGTACATATAACATAATCATTCTATCAAGACCGAAAGTTGAGCAAATTTAGAAGTATTTGTTGACATAATATTGATTACATGGGGTATAAATCTAAATTGATTTATAAGCAGCTAATTCTCATATGAAAGGCTTGTGAGGTGGTTCAGCAGATAAAAAATGCTTTCTGCCAAACCTGACAACCTGAGTTTGATCCCTAGATCCCACATGGTAGACAAGAAGCAACTCCTGCAAGTTGTCTTCTGACCTCCACAAACACAAAATAAATAAGGCAATATTTTAGATAATAGCACCATTTTCCCTTCCTAGCCAAATGTTGACTCCTCTGGCATTTATTAGTATGCAATCGATGTCAGCCACAGTCCTAAGCATCTCTAAGGAGCTCTCCGTCTACTGGAGAGGGAGAGGGCAGTCCAAAAGGACTCTCAGACAAGAAGTATTCAGGTTTAGGTTTCGAAGGCTGTGGAAGGACCCCTTAGATGAAGGGAAGGGAAAGCACAGCCTGTTCCCCAAACTGCTCGAGCTACGTGAGCTTTAGCCCAGTGTGGAGGGCGCAGGAGGACAGGCAGAGAAGCTGAGCCCCGGTTTAGAGCTTGTCTTTTTGTTTTTCAAGACAGGGTTTCCTTGTGTAGTTTTGGTGCCTGTCCTGGATCTCGTTCTGTAGACCAGGGCGGCCTTGAACTCACAGAGATCCGCCTGGCTCTGCCTACAGAGTGCTGGAATTAAAGGCATGCGCCACCACCGCCCGGTTCCAGATTTTTATCTTGAAAGCAGGTAGAAACCATAATTGTTTCCATCAGGGGTGATCCGGGAATAAACGTGCTTCTGGCTGATCACTGGGCTCTGCCCATGCTGGGGTTATCCTGCGGCAGTTAGATAAAGGGAGCCATAAAGGGAGCCGTCATCCCTGATTACTGTCCCTGAGAACTTTGCCAGTCACATTTTTGTAGAAAGCCCTTTAACTCTCTGGTGCCTACAGCAAACTGAAGCCTGGGCAAAGCCACTGTGGTCTCTTGACTGTGTGACTCCAGTAGATCCCGGAGCTGTAATGTGGGCACTCCGCCTCTGCTCACTTGACCATCTGGCCCCAGCTTGCTTTCTGCTGCTGTGATAAGACCAGCACGACTGGGGAGGAAAGGGTTTATTTGGCCTACACTTACACAGGCTGATATTGCCAGCTCAAGGCAGAACAGGAGGCAGACACTAACAGACTGAGGAGGATCTCTGTTTACTGGCTTGCTTCCCATGGCTTGCTCAGCTTGCTGTCTTACACAACTCAGGATCACTTTCCTAAAGGGTGGCACTACCCACAGTGGGCTAGGCCCTCCTTCAGTTAGCCATCAAGAAATGCCCCCACTCATGCCCACAGGTCAGATGACAGGCAGTTCCTCAGTTCACATTCCCTCTTCCCAGGTATGTCAAGTTGACAACCAAGATTAGTCATCACACTCCACTGGAGCCTTTCTGTTTGACTTCCCAGCTTGGTTGTCTGGAAGTACAGCCTCCATATCCATGCCTTTTTGGCATACACTGCCTATTTCTCTATTTGTCTTTTTTAAAAAAAAAAAAAAAACAAAAGATCTGGTTACCAGAAGGCCTGTCTGTATGAGAGTATTCAAAAGGCCAACGTAGATAGTGTGCAGTGTTTTGTCTATTTTGATCTTGTTTAAATTTTGACAATTAACAAGAAAGACAGGAAAAAAGAACATGTTCAGTGAACTCTCCCTCATCCGTACTATAAAAGAACTAATACACTCTAGTCTATAGACTAGTCTATAGACTCCAGATCCCTGCTAGCCTCCAGCAGCTTCAGTTAGAGGAGTAACTCAGCTCTCAGCCGAAGTATTCCACATTGCTTTTGACCTCAATGTAATACAGGCCAGTCATCAGCTTCCTTTAACACAATCAGTCTGGGCGTGGTAACACACACCTATAATCCCAGCATGGGGGTGGGAGGTGTACAACTAGTTCAAGGCCCAGGCTAAACTGTGTGGTAAGTTCCAAGCCAGGTTGGGCTACAGTTTAAGACTCTTGTCTCAAAGAGAAAATGAGTGGCCCTCAAAGAAATTTCATAAAACTTTCTTATTTATAATAAAACCACTAAAAATTATTCTCTGGAGGAAAGGATTAAACAGAAATGAAGACTGGAAGGAAGACAGCCTATGAAGATAAAAAATAAAAACAGAACTCAAGGGGCTGGCTTGGGTCTCGCATTTCATTATGTCTAAGGTGTCACTGAATGGCACATATGTGTGGCCTTTTATAGACTACTAGGTAAAACAGTTTACAGTAAAGCTATTACAGCCACTGATAGCCTGTATCTTAGAACCAATGGAGTATGTCTGGACTAACAGTTGCTCTAAGGAAGTGATTTTTTTTTTTTGATGACTTCTAGAGTTAAGTATTATAGACTCTTTTTTTTGTTCTGTTTAAAAATCTATCAGTTTACTTTCTATTTCTGTGATAAGCACCCTAAACAAAACAACTTGGAGAGGGAAGGGTTCATTTCACCTTACAGTCCAGACGTCGGGACAAGAACTGAAGGCCGTGGAGGAATGCCACTCCCTGACTCGCTCAGCTTGATTTTTCATATGACCCAGGGCCACCTGCCCAGGGGTGGCATTGCCCACAGTGTACTGGGCCCTCCCACATCAATCATCAATAAAGACAGTTCCCCACAGGCACATCTGACAAAGGCATTTTTCCAGTTGAGGTTCATCTTCCCAGATGATGGCAGCTTGTATCAAGTTGACAAAAGAAGTTACCCTTCTTCACTAGAAAATCCTTGAATTAGATCAGTATCTGAGTCTTATGTCAGTTTCCATCATGGAGTCTTGTGTTATAAAAGGTTTTCTTTCCCTCCTTCCAAATCTAGGGCTGGTGTGGATGGAAGAGCCCAGACTTTTGGAACAAGGATGCATACTATAACTTATGCCTTCCTCAACGACCGAATGCTGTTTAAATGCTATTTAAATTACCTTGGAATCAAGACTATAGATTTAAAAGAGCTGTTCTAATGTCAATAAAAGCAAGCATAATTTTAAATTAAATCTTGGCTGTGATTTTAATTTAAACTAATTTGTAGTAAAGAATCCACAGAAATTTTTATTCCTTGAATATTCTTTTAGCAAGTTAAATGACATAGCATGCACAGGCAAGATACAGTCATGTAAATACATGTATTCATGAATGTTCTCTTCACTTAGAAGAAAGTTTTCCTCCTCAGGAGTTTATCCATATGGTAAGCCACAGCCATGGCTTGTAGATCAGTCTGAAGTGAAGCCCTTCTTCAAACCTCTTCTTGCCCAGCAAGGTATCTGTTTTTGGGAAAAAGAGAAAAACATGTTGACATTAAAAACATTTTTAAGGAGACTGGAGAAATGGCTCAGTGGTAAGAATATTTGCTGCATAGTCATGAGGACTGGAGTTTGGATCCCAGCACCCAAGCACACGCCAGACATACTACAGATGCCTGCCTGGCCTGTACTTCCGGCTCTAAGGGATCCCATGCTCTCTCTCTGCTGGCCTCCACATGCACCCTTGAACACACACAGGCACATGAGTGCATTGATACCCAAGCATGCACACAATCTTTAAAAGAAAAAAAACACTTAAAAGAAGGAGGTCTCCCCAAATTTCTACCATATAAGATAAATTTTGGTCTCTAGAAGCTAGTAAGTAGTAACTATGACCAAGGGTTAAAACTTTAGAAAACAAAGTCTACTGGACCTCTGATCAGAATGCTGATACTAAGTGCAACCAGAAACTCTATGCCGGAAGAGAAAGCTGTAAAGGAGGAAGCAAACAGCAGCTGGAAGGTACGTACCAACACTTCCTCTTCAAAGCTCTGTTCTCCACACCTGGTAAGCTTCGCTTCTGTCTCAGTACTGGAGCACAGGGATCACCCGATGATTTTGTTGTCTGCGTACATTTAACCGTTGTTAGAAACCTGGCACATTCTGGAAATCCACACGACCAAGCAAGATCTTCAGCTGTTTGCCCATTCTTATTACATAAGCTGAAATTAGACAAAAGGTGAATTAAGTGAAAATTATTATTATTTTTCTAACAATGGAAATTGTAGCACATACCAACACTGGGTACAGAATAAATAAAAGGCACTAACAGAGGAGCTACAAGTAGTCCACAGTACGAGCGCGCGTGTACACGGGTGTGCACACACACACATGCATGCACGCACAGCATGTGCATGCACACGGGAATGGGGGTTAAAGAAAAGCTTAAGGAAATTAAGTTCTGTTCACTGTTGTATACTCAGTGGCCAGCACATTCCACACACCATGGGCATTCCATTATGTATTTTTATTCCATTATCGCATTTCACTCTTGAAGGAATTTGAACGGCTACAAGAGCACTGGTGTTCAATATTCTCTATATTGAGTACCTAAATATAGTCAATGAGAACTTCTAGAGGAAGAGTCTTCCTAAGCTGAAACTGCAGTGGAATCTGCCATGAGGAAGACTTGTACCTCTGAATGTTCAGGATCTATTTCCATTTACTCAATTTGATAATACTAGATAACACCACTGAAAGGATAACATCAACCAGTTGGGCAAGCATTATTTTTGAGATCATGTATAATTAGGCTTCAGGAGTATGATTAGTTTAATCTAAGAAAACAAAGCCCGCAGCCACTGATTTTATACTCACCCAATCTGGGCATCACTGGCCACGAGGAGGCTAAGGCACTCCAGGCTTCCAACTTTCGCTGCCTTATGGAGTGGAGTTTCTCCCAAAACATCCTTTAGGACAAGACAGCACATTAGTGTCTCCCCAACACTCTATGAAAGCCAGTAGGCAATCAAATATTAGCTATTTGATTAAAATTCTCTCACTGTGCTAATACAGAGTTTCCATTAATACACACAGCAGCCACTATCAGATACATTAAAATTGAAGGGAATGCCAGCAAATGAGAGTTCTACAGAAGCCAAAGGTTGAAAGTAAAAACTTCATCACACTCTAATGAAAACTACTGGAAGAAGTGATGCTGGGCATGGCTCCCACGTATTACTTCCTGGTCAACTGAGCTTGGACAAATAGCAAGTATTTTTAAAGCTACTGTAGATGTATACTACATAGCGTGATAGGCAGTGGCCACCTATTGCTAAAGAGCATTTGAAATGTGGCTAAACTGAATTGAGCTATGCCGTAAGAGTAAAATACACACTGGATTGTGAAATACGGTATGAAAGCAAAAATAAACTGGTACATCAATCATTACTGATATAATTACATACTGAAACAGAATTTGATTAAAATATTAAAATTAACCTCATGGCTTGTTTTTGCTTTATTAATGTGGATAATAAAGTTTCAAGTTACCATCTTGATTGTATACACACACACATACACACTGGAAATTCTTATATGCTTGTTTATACCAACTGAAACTAGCAGCTAAGTGCAGACTCTGGGTTGAGGGGGGGGGGGGGTTTGTTCATAGCAACAATAGGTTACCTAGTTACCTGTTGGTTGAGGTCAGCCCCTGTTTGCAGCTGCCAGAGAAGAAAGCAAGCAAGGCCGCCACCTGCAGCTAGGTGAACAGGCGACTGCTCCTGGGGATCTGGGGGTGCGTTGACTGATGCTCCTGTCTCCAGCAAATTCTTGAGGCCATCATCCTGCAGGAAGAAAACAGACTGTCACTGTCCTGCCTGAGCCCTCGCTGAGCTGAAAATCCACCCACCGCCACGAAAAAAAATAAAGAAAACAAAAATTTGATTTGGTAACCCAGCGGTCAGTCACTGTCACCCTTTCGAGAGCTCCTAAAACGGACCTCTTGCAAGACAGCCTGCAGGACTTAAAAGGGGCGGGAGTCTCACCTCCAGGTTGCAATTAAGCAACAGCATCGCCCACCTAAAGCAGATGACAGGAGTCCCCGGGAGTGCACAGAGGCTACACGGGCTGCACACTGGCAGGTAAGAGTGCACGGGACTGCCCCAACGTGGGGGAATTTAAAGCTCTCCGGGACTAGCAGGACGGCTCCTCCCCGCCGCTCCCTAGCCCGGGAGCGCCCCACGGTCTATTTCTCCACGGCGCCGTTTTCCCAGCCCGGCGGCGGCCTCACATACCCAAACACAGACACGTGCAGCGAGGAGCCCGGGAGCAGTGGGCGGGGGGAGAGGGAGGGGAGGAGCCTTCTGCGCGGCCCCGCCAGCTGATTGGCCAGTTCGAGGGCCCCCTGGCTCCGCCCCCTTCAGAGCGAAGCCCCGGCGGCCCTGGCACGCGTGCGCAGTGAAGGCGAGGCGCGGGGAGGGCGGAAGGCTTCGCTGCTGCCCTGGGGCGGCGGCCATGCTGCGTGCAGAGCTGGGCACGTAGCACCGGGTGGCGTCCAGCCCGGTCCGCCCTCTGGAGGAGCGGAAGTCGCTGGGGCAGGGTTTCGTGTCTGCGAGCGAGCACGTAGGCCGGAAGGGAGGGAAGGCGAGCCGAGCGGCGATCCCCGCATCCCACCCCACCCCACCCCACCCCACCACCCCTCATCCCATCCCGGGGCCCCCGGGCCGGAAGGAGGCTTCCTTCTGCCTCACGTCCTGCACCTCAGGAAGCTGAGGTGGACTGACTGGGCCAGCAGCGGCCTTGGGGGGCGCCGACGTGACCCTGACGGAGGGGGTGACCATAGGGGAACGCCCTCCCAAACTGTGTGAATTCTCAGTGAGACCAGGGTGGCAGGTCCTGTGAAATACGCCACCCATTGTCACGCGTCCCCTCCTAGAGGGCCAGACACACGCTCGCCTGGTCCTGCAAAGAGCTGGGAAATACAAGGAGGTTTGCCAAGACGAAGGATATGGCCCTCGCTGTGGTTATTTGGAACATGGGAAGGGAAACAGGTTATAGGGAAGAAGGCAACCAAATACTATTTAGGCCAGGTCATTGTTGACATCCGTGATCTGTTGACAGCAAGAAGCCCTGCGCTGTGACATGAGAAGGTCTCCCTCCACCAAAACCCAGAACTCAGACGGAAACATCAGATAAGCCGAAATCAAAAGGACACTTGGCAGGATACTTGGCCAGTACTACTCGAAGCAGTCAGGATCATGATAAGTCAGGAAGGGCTGAGAAACAGACCAGAGGAAACATAGTAATAACTTAGGATGAGATTCTAAAACAAAAACGGCATCACTGGTAGAATTCATGACAATCTAATAACTCTAATGTTTGAAATCCTGGTGATGTACCAATGTCGACTTTCTGATTGTGGTAAAAAGTAATGTTAACAATGGGGGGGGCACCCACAATACAGATAAGAGACTTATGGTCTGGTAAGCCTCAAATAAAATGTATAATTTAAAACATTTTATGTTTCTTTCTATAAGCCCTAGCTTTTAGGGGAGGTTTATTAAATATTTAGTTTGCTGTTTAATAGTATTCTGTCTCAATAGTTGTTACAGAAGATATCTGAACCAGTATGAAGCTAGTTTTAAAGAACATGTTTATCACAATCACAGATCTCCCAACCAGCTACAAAGTTTTCAACCATTTAGTTTCACTAACCAATATATTTCTTCGATAAGACAATATATTTCTTCGATAAGACGCACTGCCCATTTGGTGATCATTTGACAGGCTTAGACTGTTCCCTAGAACAGGGCTTCTTAAACCTTTTTCCACCATGACCCCTAAAGAGGCAAGGGCCTGAGAAAATTATGTTTTGATTCCAATTGCATAAGTGTATAAAACAGGTACAAATCAAACTTTTTTCTGATAATCTTAAATTTATTTTAACACAATTCTTTCATGTGTATAATTTTACAATTTATAAGGTTGTAATGCAATTTGCATACTAACAAAATGAATATGCTTTCTTATTTTTACATAAAAGAAATAGGCTAGTATTTGATATTAAAGAACATAGAGCAACTTCAGCCTTTTTTTAGAATAGGTGAAAATAAATCAACTGTAAAAGATGGAAAGGACCTGGGGAGAATATCTGAATTGGTAAAGTACTTGCTGAATTCAATCTCCAGCTCCCACATTAAAAACAAAACAAACAAATACAGCTACCTGTACCTGTAATTCCAGAGCCGTAGGGGTGAATCCCTGAGACTTGCAGACCCTGTCTCAAAAAGTATGTATATGTGGTTATCTAAGAGCCTAGCCTATAGAAAAATAACAGTGGCAAGTTCTACCTTAGAGCCTATGACTTCTTCATCCAGGATTATAGAAGCTTCTTCTAAGGAACAGACTTCAAATCCTAACAGAAGGCAGGAGACAAAGAATTGTGTTTGTTTTTTTGTTGTTGTTGTTTTGTTTTGTTTTGTTTTGTTTTGTTTTCAAGACAGGGTTTCTCTGTATAGCTTTGCACCTTTCCTGGATCTCGCTCTGTAGACCAGGCTGGCCTCGAACTCACAGAGATCCGCCTGGCTCTGCCTCCCAGTGCTGGGATTAAAGGCATGCGCCACCACCGCCCGGTTGAATTGTTTTTTTAATGAGGTGCATTTTTAAAAATATTTGTGGGCTTTTTTCTGTCTTGTATTTGTTCCTATAGTTTTTGGTCAGTTTTATGTTGTGCGTTTCCCTCATTTTTCTTGGGGGTAATAAAATTCAGATTTTTACAGAAAAAGTAGAAAGAAGAATCCTCATTTCATTTTTGATGTGGAAAAATAATATCACAGTAAGACAAAGACATGTTGGAAAGAATTTTCTAGACTCCTTTAGAGTTTCTGCATGCTATTTGTTATTCATTCAGGTTGTAGTAACTAGGTGACAAGAGATAGACAAGAATTTTACACACTCAAGGTCCATACTAACTGAACCATGTCTACTAAAATCCAAGATAGGATGGTAAGCTAGGTAGATACAGAAGAGGGGAAGGGAGGGGAGGGCAGAGAGAATGGCTGTCAATAAAATACACCTAAGATAAGATCCCAAGTGACCTATTTATTCCTCCTTTGGAACTTTCTCAAGCCTCTCAAATGGTTCCACCAGCTGACTGATAAGCATGAATCAGGGAAGGACATTTCAGACAGAAAGTAGGACAGTGAGAATAGGATCCCTTCCCTCCTGATTTCGAATAAAAGACCGCCTTCTCCTCTCAGAAGACAGCTCCTCTCTGTCTTGCTCTAAAATTGAAGTCTCTGACTTCCTCTGAGAAAGACGCACCATTTGCCAGAAGACAAGAGACAACTGGACTTACCTGTTACTCCAGAGCCAGCTAAGGACTTGGGGCAGGGACAGGCAGCCTTGTGGGTCTCTAGTGATTGTTTTCTAGATGGTTGAGTGTCTGCTTGAGATGCTTCTCATAGTCACGAGGACAGCAGATCAATTAAAATTTTTTCTCCTTCAGATTCTTGTCACTTTTGTATAATTGTCTCTGTTCTGAACTGTTGCCACACTGGGAGGGTGAGGAACAATTTTCCATATAAAAGTTTTATTCATATACTTTACTACACAATCTCCAAAAGTAGTAAATTGTCTCTCTCTGCACCATGTACTCATAACTACAATGGCATGAGCTTTTCTGTACAAATATATATATATATATATATATATATATATATATATATATATATGAATTATAAGCATATCTATTATCATTTACCACTGGGTGTTGAATGAAATCCACTCAAGAAAGGAGCTGATAATAGTTCATTGGTAGAGTACTTTCCTAATATGTGAGGCCCTAGGTTTAATCCCTGATATCAAAAGGGCAAAAGTAAGGGGGCTAAAAATAGAAAGCAAAGTTCCCCTGTGGGGCAGACAGACTCAAAGTGCTTGAAGCCTGACTCCGTGGTTTGTGCTGCCTTATGCAACTAGGATCCAACTGGAAATAGCCACTGGTGCCTCATCTCCACGGCCAGTTTCGGGATGGAAAGTAGTTTTATAAAACCTACTACCTCTGAATAGTGAGGCCCTTGAACTCTATTCAAATATGACCCAACTCAAATGGCCCTGGAGGCAAGGCCAGGTAATTTCTTCATAAAAAGGACTCCCTTTGAGGGACACAAGTCTCTTTCTGAGAACTGACCCACACAGTCTTTCCGTCTACAGTTAAAACTTTTCCATCACTTTTGTCTGGGTCTTTTGGTTGTGGGTCTTTTAGACTCACACCTTGGACACACCCAATACTGAACACACACAAAAGGACCTGGCAGCCATGGCTGGCCAACAAAGGTTTCCAAACAGGAAATGGCTGGATGAAAGACAGGATGGATGAAGCATGCAAATCCTATTTTTGCAGTTGGTGTTAAGGTTTTGAATATGTCATCTTTCTTCATCGGTTTCAATGCTCACAGAATACAAGGTAAATTGGAGAAAAATAAAGGAAATGCTACTTGGTTCTCAGTGAATGCTTACCATAACCTAGCAGGTTGTAATAGGCATTTACTCTACTTCTACCTTTTCCTTCTCATTCAGAGAATGATGTAAACTTGTCATACCCAAAAAGAAGGACATGGGAGCAAGTGCTTTCACTTTAAGTAAACAAATGGCCTTCCTGGGAAGGAAAGAAAAGGAGAATCAATCACTGCTTCAATCTTGTCTTGGCAATAACGAACATCTTGCCACAAATCAATGACAATGGTTTTCTCTTTCTCTCACATACGGATAGATTATGCTCTCGGTTGATATATGACTGTTACTAGCTTGTCTCATGGATACTGGCAGAAGACAAGACAGATGACCCTACTGCTCATTGAAAACACAGCAGCTAGTGTTGATGGCATGATATTTGGACCAGTTCTACAGCCCACCTCGTCCCCCAGTTCTCACAGAGGTGTCTCAAAGGCACAAGCAGCTGGGATGCTTGGTATACACAGAAGACTCATTATGAAAAAGGCATACTAACCTTGAGCAATTCAATACCTGTGAGGAAAGCAAGCCTGCCCTTTGTCTGTAGGGACGCATTACTGTTGTAGAATATTATTTTAAGGTGTGTTACTTCTGTTTATGTTGCATTTGTTTAACTCTGAAGCTGTGTTACTGTGCCTGTCTAAAACACCTGATGGCCTAATAAAAAGCTGAATGGCCAATAGTGAGGCAGCAGAAAGGATAGGTGGGGCTGGCAGGCAGAGAGAATATATAGAAGGAAAAATTTGGGAGAAAGAAAAAAAAGAGAGAGAGAGAGAGGAGCCAGAGAAGGAGGAGGACTCTAGGGGCCAGCCACCCAGCTACACAGCAAGCCACAGAGTAAGAAACAAAGAAAGGTATACAGGAATAGAAAAGGAAAAGCCCAGAGGCAAAAGGTAGAGGGGATAATTTTAAGTTAAGGAAAGCTAGCTAGAAACAAGCCAAGCTAAGGCCAGGCATTCATAATTAAGAATAAACCTCCATGTGTGATTTATTTGGGAGCTGGGTGGCAGGCCCCCCAAAAGAGTAAAACCCCCAACAACACATTACCTTATCCTTGGAGGTTACTAACTGAAAACAGGCCCCAGAGAAAGGCTCAAGGAAGAACACATAGCATCTCGAATTCTTCATACATTCAGCAAGAATGTGCAGGGGCACCCTCCATGGATTGCTTCTCCCTGCCCCCATTCAGTTCTCTGTAGCACTGGCTGTCCTGGAACTCACTCTGTAGACCAGGCTGGCCTCAAACTCAGAGATTCGCCTGCCTCTGCCTCCTAAGTACTGGGGTTAAAGATGTGTACTACCACAGCCTAGCTGGATTGCCTCTTTTAATAGGACAATGGTCTAAGTGGATTGTCTGCTGGATTCATGACTGGCTAGGGACAAATGTATAGAAAGGGGTGGTGTGAGCTGTTGTCAGCATTCGGAGCAGCTGACTTTGAAGGCATAGGGACACTCAGATCCTCATCTGAGAAGGGAATGTCGTCTGCTTCACCCACTCTTCTTCGCCAAGTCACAGGTTCTGGTTACAGGGATACTCAGTGGGTAAAATCGCTTAGAGTGCCAAGACTTTAGCACCCGAGTTTAATCCTAGGAGCCACATGGTAGAAAGGGGATAACTGAGTCCTGCAGCCTGATCTCTGACTTATGAGCTCATGCATACACACACACACACACACACACACACACACACACACACACACACACAAACACACACACACACACACACATAAACACACATAATAAAAAATTCAAAAGCACAGGTTTTTTTCTGATTATATGTTATCAATGAATGCTCACAGTTTCTATCCCAGGATGGTCTAAGTTCACGACATAGTATGCACACAGCTGTTCAGCTTCAGATGATTTTATGCTGAATGTCAAAATTTGGCAGAATGAATACAGACTCTCAAATTTAAAATCTTTTCTTAGCTCTCGCCTCTCATCTTGAAAGCACTAAATTTGAATAACCTCCTCTAGCAGTCCTCCCTGTTAAAAATCAGAGTGGAAATTACCACTCAGAAATTGGCTTTTGTTAGAGACAGCCTCATGACTGTGGGGACCATCCATGATCAGGTCCCAGGGGTGGGAGAGCAATTATAGGTATTATGTGAACATTAGGAAAGTTAGATTAAAGTCAAAATTAGGGAACACAGAGCAAGGCTTGCTCTTCTCCTCCAAGATACATGTGTTCACAGCATGGGTTGTCAGTTCTCCATGTCCAGGGTACAAACTTGAGAGGATGTAGCTGTGTGAGCCAAAGTTACATTTTAAGTTTTAATTACTGTGCCTTAGAGATCTATAAAACAAAAATGCCTCTGATCTGCAAACCCCTTGCCCAAGGACAGAGTTCCTGAAATGCTGAAGGCTATTGTTTATGGGAGATAACAAGCCACATGTTTTCACTTCCCTAAACAGGTTTGTTTGACCCATCTGCACCAGATGTGCTCGATCACACGTGGGTAGGAGTTTCCTAGGCAGGAAATATGTCAGGATACATGCTTGTTCCTGATCGGACCTGATGGGAAATGCAGTGAATTATGGGTTTTCCTTCTTAAGCCCTTGCCATATTTGATTCTGGGCCATTTCCTGGGGACCTGGGTATGGACCTGGCCAGAGCCCATCCACCTGGGCAGTGTTTAATTAAAGCTTGCTTCATTCTTGGCTTTAAACTGTGGTGGTAGTCTTATTCTTGATGGGTGGGGTTAACAGAAGCACTGATTTCTACAGACTGCAGGGCCAGTTTCTCAAACTATCAGCTTCTTAAAGTGGTGGGCCCACATTTCTAACACACGTAAACATTACGTTCGCTTTTTTTTTTTTTTTTTTTGAGGAGAAAGACAGAGTTAAGCAAAATAATATGTGGGTGGGTAGGGTGCCCTTGCCAACAACTTTGATATTAGGTGAATCACCTCCCTCCTTTCAACAGAGCTCAAAATGATCCCCATTTCCTCAAGTTTTATAGGAGTCAGAACTTTAAAAAACAAAAACCAAACAACAACAAAAACCCTCACATTTAGTAGGAGCGGAATGAATCCTTTTCTCGGCTGTTTTTCAGGTCCTCTGAAATACTTCTGAAGCCACTAAAACAACAGAAACCATGTGCAGCCCTATTGTCGAAGACAACAATGTGAATTTAAATGAGGTATGGTATTGTTTGTGCTTTCTTTTATTTCTGGTGCCTTTCTTGGACTTGCCAAGGGTTCTCTAAACCAGTCGATGTCAATCTCTGGGTCGCGACCCCTTTGGGAGTTAAATATCAGATATCCTGCATCTCAACGATTTACATTATGATTCGTAACAGTAGCAAAATTACAGTTAGGAAGTAGCAATGAAAGTAATTTTATGGTTGGAGGTCACCACAGCACGAGGAACTGTGTTAAAGGGTCCCAGCATTAGGGAGGTTGAGAGCTGCTGCTCTAAACCGTTTTGGAAATAATAGCATACGGTGTTAATGTCTTCGGTGAAATAAAAACCTGTCATTCGGTTTTCTGAGGGGTGGTTGACAGGGTGCTGTCCTTCTCTTGGGATCATTTTCTTCTAAATATCTTACACATGTTGCTTTGCTCATTTGGGAATTTCACAACCTTTAGTGGGAACTTAGATTTTGAAATACACATAATCTAATTACTTTATTTTTTTTAAGATTTATCTTTATTTTTATGTGTATCTGTCACTCGTGAGCAAATGACAGCAGAGGCCAGAGGCGGGTGGTCCTCCCCTGCAGCTAGAGCTACAAGTGGGAGTGACCCACCCAAAGTGGGCTCAGGGAACCACACTCAGATCCCCTGGATGTACTTTGTTTGTTTTTTTAATTAATTAGTTTTTATTTTATGTGTTATGTGTGTTTTGCCTGCATGTATGTATGTGCACTACACATGTGCCCAGTACCTGCATAAACCAAAAGAAGGCATCTGATCCCCTGGAAGGAACTAGGGTTATAAACAGTTGTGAGATGCCACGTGGTTGGTTGGGAATTAAACCCTGGTGCTCTCAATTGCTGAGCCCTCTCTCCTGTCCGGAACCAATAACTATGTTTGTTTGCTTGTTGGTCTGGTGGTTGGTTAGTCGGTTGGTTTTGGGACAGGGTCTCATTATGTAGACTAGGCTGGCCTTGAGCTCGCACAGATCTGTCTGCCTCAGCCTCTTGAGTGCTGGAATTGAAGACATTAGGCCCATTAACTTGTATATCAAGGAAAGGACACTTTAAGATCCTTTACTACAAACTACAGATGAAGAAATTAGCTCCCACGTACAGACATTTCAGTGAGGTGGTTGTTGTTGTTGCTAACTTAGTAAACCATTTCTCCTTCTTTTGAGTCCCACTCTCATCTAATCAAGCAGCTTGTTGCCTAACATGGTATCCTGTGAGTACATAAATACAGCTTCCCAATCACACCAAGTTTCTCTTGAGATCTTCGGTAGACCACCAATCAGAGACCTCGCCTGGGAGCTGGCTCCTGATTGGTGGAAGCAAGTTGAAACAGTAGAATGTCAAAGAGCAAAAAAAAAAACCAGAAAGAATAAAAAGCATAGCAACAACAGAGTTTGCTGTCCTCACTCCCCTCAGCCTAGGCCAACCTGGACTCCTTCATCCCCAATGAGGTGGCCCCTACCTTTTATATGAAGGCTCTGATTCACCATACAGCGGTGATCCATCTGATAACATGGCAATCCAATACAGACCGGAAGAGAAAACTGAGCAACACAGCTAAAATACAGTGTGTTCCCAGGTAAAACAGACGAATGCTTCCATTCTAAATGGATTACTCCCATAAGCCACAGGAAGTCCCTAGTGACCGGAACCATGTCGGTGAGCAGTGTCACCTGTTGCCACTAGGTGGCAGCAGTTGTGAATGCCAAGGCTCACGGATATGCGTGTGAACTCACCGTCAGACAGGAATGTCTGCTCACTCAGGGTCCTGCGGGCTGGCAATGTGGGGCAGATGCCTTGAGAATGGCTTCCAACCAGGAGTGAAGTCTCCCTTTGTGCTTTTATGGAAGAAGGGATTTTAATCATCATATGTGTTCTCCTTGTTTACAGGATCCACGCTGTGGAGACAGGATGAAACTCACCAGTGAAAAGTTGCCCAAAAACCCTTTCTCTCTATCTCAATATGCTGCTAAAAAACAGAAATTCTTCCAATGGAAGAAGGAAAAGCCTGGTATAAAATATGAGTGTTAAATCTTTGCTTGAATAATATTTTTACTGAAATTCTGTGTATGCTAGAATGAACAAGAAAAGAAAGGCATATCATTGGTTTCCAAGATATCATTACTATTATTATATTACTTGCTAGCTTTCCTGGAGGTTGGTGACCTTCTTAACTCAGACAGCAAGCTGACCCTGGAGGTGTCTCACAATTCAAGCCTGATTATGGTTTTACCCTCAGGACTTAAGGATAGCTTCTAGAAAAGAGAAGCTGGGTGTTGCTTCCCTCAGAGAATGCAACATGGTGCTTTACTGCAAATAGATATTTAAAGCTATTTTTATATAGGCTTTAACAACTAAAGTGGAGACGGTCAGCTCATTTGATCAGTACCTTCTAAGTATGGCTCAAGCTAAGCATTTAACTCACGCACAAGACAGCTTTGCCCAATGGATGCAGAGAGTGCATTCGAGTGCCTAGCTAGCAATGAACAGTAGTCCCAAACTCAGTAAGCATTTATTGATTATATAAGGTGTTATATTAGATGCTGTGATCATGACTTTAGTTGGATCATATTCTTTCTTGGAGCTAAGTTTTAGGAACTAGAAGTTGAAAGGAAACTGTATTAGTAGCATCTAATGAATCCTCCGTTACATATGGCTTTAAGAGAGAATGTTCACATTATACAGTTAATGCAATTTTTACCTTTCTGAATCAGATTATTACCGCCATGCTAATTTGGTGGATACAGCATTGCAGTTCCTAAAAGAAAGAATAAAAAGAGGGGATGCTATGGCGTATTTTCTAAGAGGTCAACTCTATTTTGAAGAGGTACCATTTTTGGTCTTTTTTTAAAATTTTGTATAAATGTATTGTTAGGACTTAATTGTTGGGGTTACTTGGTATTAGTGGAGCAATTACATAGAGTAGATAAGGCCTTGGGCCCCACCCCCAGTGTCACACAAAAGGTAGAGGCAGTAGATGGTCACGGCAAACTTTCAAGTGCGTTTCTTAGACTGTTATGCCTGAGAAATTCTGTGAAATCACATAGGCTATGGTTTTGCGGCTTTATGTGGGGCACACAGATATAAGATTAAGGGGCTATCTGAAGTTATTCTAAAAGAGTCATTTTGAAAGATCCATTTCACACTGTAAGTTGAAAACATACGTTTTATGTTTTTTTTCACAATATGTATCATTCACAAGCTATTTGCATATTAATAGTAATTGAATTCCCTGATTATTTGATATGAAAAGTAGCTTTTCATGTATTTTATGCGTCATGAGGAGGCCATTTCCTTCCTTAGCCACGGTATGGTGGGATAGCTTGGTAGGTAGGCCTAAGAGAAATTCTGTGTGCTATCTTATTAGCTTCAGTACTAGAGCTTTGGTTTTTCATCAGACCCCAAGGAACCGTCCCCAGTCCCTCATGATTCTTTGAGTACTCATGAAATCATTAGTTCAAATCTTCCCGTCTCTTTTACCTTTTGATACTGGTACCTTCATTTACTCTAAATATCTTCTGAGGCGCCAGTGTCCTCAGCCTATCTGAGATGGCACAGATGTCTTAAGACAATGTCTTCTGGGTTTGAGTGGTTCCAATATGGCGCATCACCTGTTAACTGTGTATCCTTAGGCACAAATGACCATTTGATGCTTCAGGTCAGAGTTACTTTAAACACATAATAAAATGAAATATTCTTTGGGGATTTCAGGGCTGGTATGAAGAAGCCTTGGCACAGTTTGAAGAAATCCAGGAGAATGATCATCAAGCAATTTATCAGCTAGGAGTGATGTATTATGATGGGTTGGGGACCATCCCAAATGCCGTAAGTTATTGTTTTGTTCGTAGTGTTTAGGATTTCACTGCAATGGATTATTTGATGCCATGTTTGTGTTTTAACAATGTGTCTCCATTTTTACACCTTAATATTTAATTTTTAGTATTTTAATGAACAATGATGTCACTGTAGACATATATAAAAGGCAAAGGTAAATTCTTTGGGTCCCTTTCCACTCTGTCCTCCTTCAGCTCCAAATCTAAGCTAACAGCTTTTTGTCATAATTAGATTCAAATGTCAGTGAGCTTCTTTGTACTTGAACTTAAATGACCATCCCTCGACAACTACAGAAATGCTTGATCTTTCTAGTGATTTCCTCCTCCATATGAACACAAGGACTTATTCTCAAGAAAGACCTCCATGCTGAAGGTGCCACTATATTTTTGTTCCCACCGTGAGCAAGTCTAGTGAAATAAATATGCACTGCCACTTCTAATTCATTGGGTGCCACTTAGGACCATTCCATCTCTCCTGGAAAACATAGTTTACCACTGCGTGTAGTTGGCTGTTTTTTATTCTTTCGGCTCTTTTCTCCTTTGAGGGCCCCACTACCCAGCTCTCAAATAAATACAGAGGCTTATTCTTACTTATACATGCCCGGCCTTGGCTTGGCTTGTTTCTTGCCAGCTTTTCTTAACAATTATCCCATCTACCTTTTGCCTCTGGGCCTTTTCCTTTTTTTCTGTATATCTTACTTTTACTCTTACTCCATGGCTGTCTGGGTGGCTGTGTGGGTGGGTGGCTGGCCCCTTCTTTTCTCACTCTGATCTCTCTTGCTTTTCCTTCTCTTTATTCTCTCTGCATGCCAGTCCCACCTGTCCTTTCTCCTGCCTCATTAATGACCGTTCAGCTCTTTATTAGACCATCAGGTGTTTTAGACAGGCACAGTAACACAGCTTCACAGAGTTCAACAAATGCAACCAAAAAGAATGCAGCACATCTTTGCATCATTAAAGCAAATGTTCCAAAGCATAAACAAAAGTAACACACCTTAAAATAATATTCTACAACAACTGAATTTCCTTTGTTGTGGTCTAGGGACAGGCAAGAGCTCAGATTCTTTTTCTGAACATAGTTCTCATGATTAACAATGTGCCCTTCTATATGTTGAAATGTTTCCTGAAAAGATTATAGACATCCCATGAACTCTCACATTAGAAATTTCACATAAAATTTACATAAAAGAATTCTTATACACTGTACAAATAGTACAGATGTCTATAGTTTTCAATTTTGAGGGGCCAAAGTCAGAAATAGGCACTGTGGGGAAAGATTTTGATAACCTTGCCTGAGAAATTACGTGGTCAATTTGCTATAGATTTTCTCAGTTGCAAAATGTGAGTCTTTAAGGGTCATTTATAAGCTTCTATAATTCACCACACAAAAAAAAAAAATGTTCCTTGCTATCATTAGCTCTCAACGTGCTGTTGAAAATATTTTCCCTTATTTTTTAAAAAAATGATTGCAAAGCTATACAAATATGGATAAGATTTAGAAAATAAAATTTGAATCACTTCAAATTCTACCATCAAATGTGAATACTTATTATTGGTACTCAATTATGATGCAGGTATTAATTTGACATAGATTATGTTTATTGACAAAGGACACCCAAAATTCTTAGGTTAAAAAATGATAGAGTCAGCAAAATGGTTAAGTAAGTACAAGTACTCACTGAGCAAGCCAGACAACCAAGTTCGATCCCTGGACCTCAAGGTAAAAGAAGAGAATTAAGTTGCAAAAGTTGTCTTCTCAGCCAGGCGGTCGTGGCGCACGCCTTTAATCCCAACACTCGGGAGGCAGAGCCAGGCGGATCTCTGTGAGTTCGAGGCCAGCCTAGTCTCCAAAGCGAGTTCTAGGAAAGGTGCAAAGCTACACAAGAGAAACCCTGTCTCGAAAAACCAAAAAAAAAAAAAAAAAAAGTTGTCTTCTCGCCTCCACACATGCACCATGGCATGTGTATACACTCACTAAATTTTTAATTTAAAAAAATAATAAAAATTAAAACATTAAAATGGAATGGATAGTACAGTCCTATACTAAAATTTTCTGTGTGTATTTTTATAAGCAATCTATCCATAACAAAATATGTGACAGGATGTATCTTGGTTATATGCAAACACTACACCACTTTGTATAAGGGACCTGAGCATCCATGACTTTTGTGTGCATGGAGGTCTTGAAACCGTTCACTGAGGATGTCAAAGAATAACTAACTGTATTTGTATTGCATGAGTATGTGTGTCTACACACACAAACACACATAGATTTATTTATATACATAAACACTTTGGGAAAAAAGACCATACAATATATACCAATCTGTGATATATTTTTTTACCATAATAATTTTGAATGTCCTTCCTTGTTAATGAACATAATCTACATTATCACTCTAATACCTGCACCATAACCAATTACTCATCAGTAATAATTTTAGGCCTTATGTATGTTATCTTATTGAAGACCAAGAGTAAATAAACTGAGTTTTGGAGAGCATTATTATAATATGACTTTCTCATTCCAATTGCTTTTTCTCATTGTATAAATAAATTTCACATGCTACCCAAATAACAATTAATAAGTTTTTAATTTTCAAGGTTACTTAGATATAGCTTTCTGTGTTCACAAGCAAATCTGTCCTATCCATAAGGGTCTAAAATTCCAAATTCTAAATGCAAATGTTTTTTTTTTTTTTTCCAGAGCTGAGGACCGAACCCAGGGCCTTGCTCTTGCTAAGCAAGCGCTCTACCACTGAGCTAAATCCCCAACCCCAACAAATGGGTTTTTTAATATCAGCCTCCCCAAACCTTGGCTTAAACCACTTGCAGTCTGGTCTTGTGACTATTACTTAACCTTTCTGAACTCTTTAAGATAAGAATAAATTACCCTGGGGAGATATCTGCCATCTCCCCTCTCCCTTGGCCACAGCTGACCTTGATAACTGACCATAGTCCACATTTGAGCTAAATCTAGGCCTAGCATTGGATCCTTTGTCAATACAAAAATTTTAAGAAGACATTACCATTAAATATTTTTTGTAAATTTCATGTGTTATGTACATTTATGAAATAAAGGTCATCAGCCTAACTAACACAGTTGTTAACAGACTGAAGGATAGCATATAAAAACATCGGGCATATCAACATCCCTTCGTCATTTTCTTCTCTTTCAACCTTGTATAAAGCTATCAATGGAGCCCATACTTTAGATGCCTAAATTTTCTTTCATTTTTCACTCTTTTTTATCATATGATGAAATGAATGGATGGATGGTAGATAAGAGGACTATTTGCATTAAATACAGGATATTTTACATTAACTACTTGTTTAAAGTTTAGTGGGATCCATGACTGCAATGCCCTTCCTCCGAAGCAAACCCAGCTGACCTCACTCTTCTTAACGCTGGTCTCTTAAGACCTGAAATGCCCTTACCTCATCTGATTCTCTCAAATGTGGATGTCCACGTCTCTTTCCGTCACCACCCCATGTTTATAATGAAGTACTTCTCATCTGTCTTTGCTCAGTCATCTCTTCAAGCTACTTTTCTCAGTGCTGAAGAACATAAGACTTCAGCCTTAATCTGTCCGCTCTCCCAAAGTATGTATATCTAGTCCCACCATAGCTAACATCTTCTGCACATTTAAAAGGCTATCATACCAAAATCGCATTCTGAAGTGCATAAAGCAAATCACCCAGCACCCTGTAAATGTTTAACATGCAAGTCTCGGTTCCTTTATTCAACATCTAAGACATCTACAAATATAGCAATTAGAATACAAATAGGTCCTAATACCTGAAACAGTAGGGTTTCTTTGTGCACTAGTATCCTTCATAGGGGTTATAATCATCCTTAAAATTGCCCTTGAAAGAGGACTGGAGTGATGTCTAAGTGATTAAGAGCATCTGGATAGAGGACCCCAGGTTCAGCTACCAGCACCCAGTTTGGGCATCTCACAACCACCTGTACCTCCAGCTCTTTTCTGAACTCCTTGGGCACCACATCATATGTGACCATACACACACCGCCTTACCCCACCCCCACATATACACATGACTTAAATAATTTTTAAAAGACGAACAGGGGCTGGAGAGATAACTCAGCGGCTAAGAGCACTGGTTGCTCTTCCAGAGGCCATGGGTTCAATTCCCAGCACCTACAATGGCAGCTGACAACTTTCTGAGACTCTAGTTTCAAGGGATCCGATGCCCTCTTCTTGCTTCTGAGGGCACTAGGCATGCATATGGTATGTAGAAATACATTCAGGAACAACACCTGTGTGTGTGTGTGTGTGTGTGTGTGTGTGTGTGTGTGTGTGTGTGTGTGTATCTGTCTGTCTGTCTCTGTGTCTGTCTGTCTGTCTCTCTGTGCACTAGGCATGCATATGATACATAGAAATACATTCAGGAACAACACTTGTGTCTGTTTGTCTGTCTGTCTGTTTGTATGTATGTATATCTTAAAACAAAATAAAACAAAACAAAATTTCCTTGAATGACATAAACAAAGCTTGAAAGAGCCATCTCCACTCCCTGGGCCAGGAGCACTTACTACACAGCCTGTGAGTGCTGGACTCAGTACTTGTGAACTGTACAGACTGATTCCATTGATGTATTATTTACTCAGTCTTTAATGCCTCACCATTACAGATGATGTCAAAACAGTCCAAGGCACTGGATAATCAAAGATGAGAAGGAAAGGGACAGGTTGTCTAAGGAAGGCTCTTTGTGAAGCTAAACATTATGGACTAAGATACTCACATGTGGGGCTGGAGAGATGGCTCAGAGGTTAAGAGCACTGACTGCTCTTCCAGAGGTCCTGAGTTCAATTCCCAGCAACCACATGGTGGCTCACGACCATCTGTAATGAGATCTGGTGCCCTCTTCTGGCCTGCAGACATAACACTGTATACATAATAAATAAATAAATCTTAAAAAAAAAAAAAAAAAAAAAAGATACTCACATGTGCCAGACACAAAGGAGCAGTCAGGGAGGTTTTCATCAAACAGGAGACACAGACCGAACCTTTTCAATTAAAAAAATAAATAAATAAGCCACGAGGGGATGAACGTCATTTAGACAGACAAAGCAACGGCATCCTTTGGCAGCTGAAATCCAGCTTCTCCACTCAAGTCAGCCTATGAACTAAAATCATCACAGAAAGTGTGGGTAGCCAACAGTTGCCCATCACAGTGCTGGAGATGAATAAGCCGCTTAGTTACTAGCCCACCATACGTAGGAGCCTGGGCTCAAGCTGGACTCTCAGTCTTCCTGGAACACCCTAACTACTCTCTGAGGCACTTTCCGTTTCATCTGCCCACGGAAGCCTATGGTATAGGTCACATCAATGACGTCAAGGGCTGGAAGTTTAGCTCAGGGCGGAGCTGTGTGATGTGCTCGTCCTGTTCCCAGCTCTGCAGAATGAACGAAGTAAAACAGTTAAGGTCAGGAATGTAAATAGACATCCTCACTCCATCAATCTTTTATGAGCATCAAATAATAAAACAGCTTTTAGGGAATGGTATTAAAACCCACTCTAAGAAACATTTTCAACAAGATTAATCACCAGGAAGATGAATAGTGGATGACTGGGAAACTATTACACCTAGGAACTGACTAATTCATTCAGACATTTTAACATCTGGCAAAACAAGGCCGTCTCAAGTGATTTTGTTCTCCCTTGATTTGTTGGGTTTATTAAATGACATCATGTCCAAGACAGGGAAGAAAGAATCTGTTATACCTTATGCAGCTGGTTTCTTTATTATTATTATTTTTACAGCAACATTGAATTATTTCAAAATCCACTGTGCTTTTAGAGAATGTTATCAGGGCACCAGAGTGTATCCGTGTGAGATGGCTCAGGCGGTAATGGTGCTTGCCACCAAACTGCAGGGTCAGAGTTCACTCCCTGGGACCCACGTGGTGGAAGGAGAGAACTGATTCTCCCAAAATATTGTCTTTTGACTTCCACATACACACCACGACATGTGCTCACCCCCCGCATGCATACATGCACACAGCTATACATACATATGCACACTAAGATTAAAAATATAATACAAGATATAATATAACAATATAAATATAAAATAAGATACAAAAAGGTGGTTCAAAGTCTCAAGACCAGTTCTGATGTTCACTCTATTGCCGTCTTGTGCTTCTTTGGTATTTATTGGAATTGCAGTAATAAGATCTCAGTCAGTTGGCTACTAAAATTAACTAAGAATGAGAAGACTAGAAGACCTAACAGAGGAATTATGGGGGAGGTAGCCGTCCCTCCATGAAGCAAGCTGATACCATAACGTATTCATCATACGTTCACACCATGTGACTTTCCATGTCTTTCTCTGGAAGGAAAATCCTTTCCGAGTGCTAGTTTTATTTTTATGTGTGCTTCTTAACTCAGTGCCCCCATTTACATTTAAATCACATCAAGACTCAACCATCACAAGAGTTATTATCATCTAATATGAGATTTAGAAATAAGTACTAAGAAAATTACCACAATGGTGGGTTAATAGCCACAGCCCTGTCTTTCTAAAGTCTTTGAAATAGTCACATCTACAGAAAGAATTTATCAAAGAAAGAGACCAATTGAAACTTCCTAAAGAAATAATTGACTACCAACTTTAATCGGCTGCTCGTTTGTGTTCTGTTGTCATCCATGAAGGATGGCTTCCTAAATGAGCTCCCGTGATTCTGAAAGATCTTCCCGGCTCCTTTCTGCCCCTTCTTGCCTCTTTCCTGTGTTCTCTTTTTGCTTTCTCTTTCTCTGGAAGACAAGTAAGTTGGTCCCATTTTCTCCCGTGGAGTACCATTGTCACCCTTGCATTTGCCTTCTGTTAATCCTGGCGGTTGATTGGATGTTTTCTTCTTCGAAGTTGGCTCTGGTTGTAAAATGGCGCCCTTTATTTCCTCATAGTTGTGATGGCTACTTGGTGATTTGTTTTCTGTTTAACCTACTTATCCCTCACTGGAAGGCAAGCTTTACAAATCAGGAGGTGTGTCTGTCTCCGTCATTGCAATATGCCCAGCTATCAGATCTATAGCAGACTCGGGGAGTATCGGACCTTGTGGTCCCATGCTGACACTGTTACCAAGATCTTACTTCCAGTGAGTTTTCAAGGAATTTTACTAGAGATAGAGCCTATCTTCTGAGAAAAATTACCATGCCACCTGCTACTCTGGTAAAATGTTTTCCCTTCTTACAAATGGACTCAGTAATGCAGGAAAAGAATAATATATATCATAGCCTAGAGTTTTAGTCAGAAGTTGGATAGTTCAACATAAGGGAACCTGCAAATACAGCATACTACTTTGATAGGTTAAATGAAAGAAGCCATCATGGTTTCAGTGTGTGCTAAAAAATTCCATGAAATGCCTTATTTACCCATGGTAACCCCGTTTTTAAAAATCGTGTGTACTCTTTCCCTAAAACATCGCCTTTTAGAGTTAAAAGCATAATGTAGGCAAAATCTTTTTACAAACAGAAGCAAATTATTTTCTGTAATCATCTGCTCATACTGTCCTTGGAGTATCCTTCATATCTGCCCCAGGCCTTTATCCCCTCCATTCTGTTTCTTCAGACCCAAGGTGACCTTCACCTGGATTATAATATAAAGCACATCTCTAACCTCTTCGTCATTTTTACAACCACCGAGGTCATCTTTCTAAAATACAAATCAGCTGGGTCCTGTACACCTGTAAACAGTTCCCAAGACTTTTGTGTCAAAAGATCCAACAGGAGCTGGAGGAAGGGCTTAGCAGAAACTGGCACTTACACTCTTGCAGGGGCCTGGAGTTTGAGTCCCAGCACCCAAGCTGGTGGCTCACGACAACCTGTAACTCCATCTCCCAGGTATCCTGTGTGCTCTTCCCACCTCCACAGGCACCTGTACTCACACGTACACACACACACACACACACACACACACACACACACACACACACGTACACAGAGAGAGAGAGAAAGAGGAGAAAGAGAGAGAGGAGAGAGAGAGAGAGTTCTCTTTTCCCTTGGTCACTAAGTCAGATCAAACGATGGAATGACACCAAGAAACCTAACCCCAGAGCCAAAAGCCTTCCTGCAGGTATTGGGGCTGACCAGCGACCAGGAAAACGATAGGACTAGAAAAGTGGTGGGTTCTTCTGTGAACTATAAAGTAGTTCCTCTATCTTCTTACACACAGGGTGGAGATGGGACCATGTTAGAAAGTAAAAAGCCAGCTCCGTCTTCGAGTCTTACAATATAGTCGATATTACAGTATATTGGGAGAGTCAGTGTATTACCTACACTACAGAGGACTTCACAGGGCCACGGAGATTAGGCAGGGAAGGAAAAGAAGTGGAGGAAGGAGAATGTGGGGATTTTATTGCCAACCAGACAGTTGTAGTTGGGAGAGCAACAGGAGCAGAGGAGGACACCCAAAGGCCGTTGTGGAATTAAGAATATGTGGGAGGGAGCTGGAGAGATGGCTCAGCAGTTAAGAGCATTGTCTGCTCTTCCAGAGGTCCTGAGTTCAATTCCCAACAACCACACGGTGGCTCACAACCATCTATAATGAGATCCTATGCCCTCTTCTGGCCCTCAGGGACACATGCAGACAGAACACTCTATACATAATAAATAAATAAATCTAAAAAAAAAAAAAAAAGAATATGTGGGAGAACAGATAACTCGGAGATATGTTTTCTGTGACCTCCAAAATGATCCAGCTGTGACAGTAGATGTTACCGACTAAACTCAAGGGTCCAGACAGACCTCTGATGCTGAGTTCAGCCTGACTAAACTCAAGGATCCAGGCAGGTGCTGAGTTCAGCTCTGGCCATCAGTGGCCTTAGCTTCAGACTGCCTGCTAAGTCCTCCTGCCCTCAGGATTAGCACTCAAGCCCAGAGAACAAACTTGGCTATGGGGAGGGTTTGAAATGGCAGGCATTGGTTGACGCTGGGATTATAGAACACCTTTCGGGAGTTACGTTCAACAGGAGACTTAATGACAAAGAAATGAAAGAGAGAAAAACAGATAAACGTTTTTGCTTTGTAGACCCAGAAATGCCTTGACACTGTGGTGTACGCATCAGAAAGGAAGCTACCCATAGCCAGGACTCTGCTAACTTGATTTAGCTAACACGAGTCATTTCTGAAGACTAGTAAGGCCATGGAATGGACACAGTTTCTAGACTGGAAAAGCTTAGGGGACAGATTCTGAGCCAAACGAAATTGGCTGAGGAGCTGGCACCTTGGGTGACCTTTGGGTAGCTTTCTATGAGAATGTCCTTGTGATGCTTTTCTATTTTGACATTTAAAAAAAAGATTTTAAATTGTGCTCTGTGTGTGTATGTGTGTGTACACACTCACTTGCACGCACATGTGAGTACAGGTGCCTATGGAGGTCGGAAGGGAGCAATGGATGTCCTGGAGCCAGAGTTACAGGTGATTGTGAGCCACCAACTTGGGTGCTGAGAATCAAACTAGAGTCCTCTGCAAGGGCAATACACACACACACACACACACACACACACACACACAGCATCACACACACAAAATCACACATGTAGGGGTCAGAGGAGAACTTTTTCCACTATGTGGGTTCCAGGGATCAAGCTTGGGTTATCAGGCTTATTCACAAAACCTCCCCTTTCCCAGGGGAGATGTTTTTTCACTCCTCGCTAGAATACCAACTGTGTGTACATATGCCACACAAAGATCGGCATCTTGGACATTTGTTACTAATGAGCACACACAGTGAACATGAGCTTGAGAGAAGGTAATGTAAGATATTTATTTCGCAGCTCCCGGGAATGTCTGATCAACATAGACTTCTATACAACCTTTCCTTCCTTGTCTTTATCCCTGAAAATCCAGAGCAAACATAGTCCTAAGCATAGATCTGTGATTTTTACACACATGGTAGACTTGAACACTGTACACTATAGGAAGAAAGACATTCAGTTTGAGCTAAACTAAAGACTAGTGTTTTGTTTGTTTGTTTGTTTGTGTTTCTTTTGTGGAAGGAAAAAGGAGTGAAATATATGAAGAAAATTCTTGATTCTACATGCCCCCAAACAATACACTTAAAATTCGCCGCTGCTTACAACCTTGGAAGAGCTTATTTTGAAGGAAAAGGTGTGAAGCGATCAGACGATGAAGCCGAGAGGTAATATTCCCTGGAAGTAGGCGTGTGTGCTGCTGAAAAGCTAAGATGAAGACTGACTCCCCTGTTTTCTCTCTTAGACTGTGGCTGTTTGCTGCAGACAACGGGAACCCAAAAGCCAGCGTGAAAGCACAAAGTATTCTAGGACTGTATTATTCCATGAAGGAGCCCAAACAGTTAGAAAAGGTAACCTCCCCCATCCCATCTTAAAACTGTATTTATTTTCGTACTGGCAAAACCCCAGCCTTGCCTACGCTAGCTAGGCAAGCGCTCAAATACTGGGCTATATCCCAACCCTCTTCCTTTGAACACTAGCATTATATCTAGATTCATAACCGTTTCACTGATTTCTTTTTCAGAGAAGGCACTGCGGAATAAATATGTAGGCTTGGATAGCTCTTACACTTCCTGAACAATGTAGAGGAAGCTCATACTTTGGGACCTTGTGTTTGACTTTCCATCACCATGATAAATATCTGACAGCGACGTATTGCTCACCTCACTGCAGCCATGAAACAGAGAGAGAGAGAGAGAGAGAGAGAGAGAGAGAGAGAGAGAGAGAGAGAGAGAGAGAGAGAGAAAGAAAGAAAGAAAGAAAGAAGAAAGAAAGGAAGAGAATACTTTAGTGGGCTTCCCCCAACTCCCCCCTTTTGTCCCATCCTGGCCCTGATGCTATTGGGTGGTCTCAGGTCTACCCCCTTACTCTCCTTTGGAACCCCTCACATGATACCCAAAACCTTGCTTCCCTGTCTCAGAACTTCTTAGCCCCACCCAATTGACAGGCAAGATTCGTTATCAAAAATCCCAAAGCTCAGCTCAAACCTTTCCAGTATGCACAGATGCTGCCTCCCCTGCTTTTACCAAAGGAGACTCTGGATGTGAGAATCTGTTGTCTGCTAGAAAAGGTTGCACCAACAATGCACGACACTGCAAAAACTCAAGGAAAAGGCATACCCCTGAAATAATGGCCAGAAGCATTTAAGCGTGACTAAAGCCTGCTTCCTTTGATTTGAGGAAGTACTAAGTACACCGCTGAGTAAAACACACTGGGAATTAAAAGTGAAAGCCACTGTATTTCTGTGAAAATACAGTGTCACAAGAACGAGTGGAAGGAAATCCTATACAATGAGAAGGAACTGTAGGGCTGAGTCCTACTGGTCGGTGAAGGGTTAATGGCAAATTCCTAAGAGGAAGGTAAGAGGCAGGAATGTTCCTCAAACATCTGAGCAGCCACTCCTAATGTCTTTAAATCAGATTCAGAGTGTAAGGCAAATGGTCATGTGATAGTTAATCGGGGATGTAGAATTACTAAGAGCAAAGCCTCTGGGCAGATGTGTGAGGGACTATCTAGGTTAGGATGAGGTGGGAAGACCTGCTCTAAAATGTAGGTGGTACTAATCGCTAGGCTCTCAGACCATGTAAGAAACAAAAATGTGGGGCCAGTGGGGATGGCTCAACATAAGGTGTGCTTGCCACCAAGCCTAACCACCGGAGTTTGATCCTCAGAACCCACATGAGAAAGGAGAGAACCAACTCCCACAGATCACACAAGAAATGAATAATTGTAAAAAAATAAATAAAAATGAGCACTCTAGATGAGCAAGTGCATTCTGAGCAAGTGCGTTCATCTCTCTGCATTCTACTGGGGATGCAATGTGACCAGCCATCTCAAGCTCCTGCCTCCGTGATGTTCTCACATGGTGGGCTGTACCCTTCTCAGACTGTGAGCCAGAATAAACCATTCTCTTTCAGTCAGGTATTCGGCCATAGCAATGAGAAACGTAACAAATACAGACGATGTTCAGCCTAAGTTGTTTTGGACCTTGGCAACCAGCACCTCCTGAGATCCAGCCGGAGCTCTGCTATGGTTTGAGTATGAAATGGTCCCATAAACTCCTATGTTTGAACTTTTGGTCCCAGCTGGTGGCACTGTTTGGAAAGTTGTGGCATCTTTAGGAGATGGAACCTCACTGGAGGAAGTGGGAGGAGCTTGGGGTTTTCTAGCCTGGTTCTACTTAATCCCTATCCTCTGCTTCTTGACTGTAGAGGCGATGTGAGCAGCCAGCTACCTCCTGCTCCTGTCGCCATGCCTTCCCTGCCACGAGGGGGGAACCATGAGCCAAAATTACATAAGAAACAAAATTTTCTTCTTTCCTGAAGTTGCTCCTCACCAGGTGTTTGGTCAGAGAAACAACAACAACAACAACAACAAAAACATACACAGGCTCTCGCTTTTCCTTGGCATGGGTGGTGGTTTCCTGAGTGCACCTCCTTGCAGGTGGAAACGTTCCCTTAGTTCCTAGTTTGCCTCTTCTCCACTTTAACTCTGTCGAACTTGTTTGTAGCTAGAGTGTTTCTGGTCCTGCCTGGCCCACAGTCAGGACAAATCTCTCTCACCTGCCAGTCCCGCAGCCACTCAGACCCAACCAAGTAAACACACAGAGACTTATATTGCTGGTCTAACTCAACAGCTTTTATGATCAAATGTTTTTCTGCAGTTAAAAATCCCAAAGACAACACAATCCAGATTCTCTGTGTAATATCCATCTTTATGTGGCTTATTTTTTATACTACCTTTACCATCTCTTTAAAGTCTTTATTTTTAAAAACTATATTTCTTTATATAACTGTATATATTGCGAAGCTTGAAACCCAAGACAGCAGACCTTCCTCTGCCATGAACAACGCTGGCCTGTGAGACTCACTTGGGCTCTTTGAAGCATGTGGACTCCATGCCCATGTAAATATAGTCAAGGGCATTCCTGTAGAAGTAGTTCCTGGAGACGTGGCCCGTGACCCTACAACTGTAATTGGGACTTTTTCTTTCTAGAACTCCCTCGTAATTTCATCCTGCAGATAATACAATGACGTTGTGATTTCTTAGGCATTTTTCTGGCATTCGGAAGCTTGTGGCAATGGAAATCTGGAGTCCCAGGGTGCACTTGGTCTCATGTACTTTTACGGGCAGGGGATCCGCCAGGACACCGAGGCTGCCCTGCATTGCTTACGGGAAGCAGCCGAACGAGGCAACGTCTACGCCCAGGGGACTCTGGTGGAGTACTACTACAAGATGAAGTTCTTTACCAAGTGTGTTGTGTTCTCCAAAAGGTGACTGTCTTGGTTCATTTTGTGTTGCTACCCCACCACCACAGACGGGTGCTTTATAACCAATAGACATTGTTCCTCACATTTCTGCAGCCCAGATCAAAGTTCTGAGAAGTTCAGGGGTCTGGTGAAGCCTGCGTTCTGCAGAGAGGGAGGAAGGTTGTGTCCTCACATGCAGGGTGTTGAAGGGCAACCCCCCTCCCCGGAAGGCCGTGTGCAGCCTTCTAGAGAAGGGCCTTAATGCCATGAGTGAGGGAGGCCCTTGCGACCTAAACACCTATTAATCGTGTGACACTGGCGATACATGAATGTTTCAGGGGACACATTCAAGCCACAATAATATTTGAATAATGAGTAGAGGTATTTACAAGTACTTGGTGTTGTGCCAGATCTGTCCCACAAAACTTTCTTCAGGGTTGAAATGACAACGGTCCAATGACCTTAAATACTCCAGTGCCACCCAAGACTGAAATTTTAAACCAGTTAAAATTTAAGTGAATAGCCAGTATGGCTAGTTCTGACCATATTGAAAAGTACAATTCTGTACCATTCCCCTTCAGGATTTCACAGCTCTTAGCTGAAGTGGGTTTCTCGGCGTAAATTGACACATTAGAATTGCCTATTAAGAAATCTTAATCTCTTCCTATATTCCCTTCTATACACAGAGTTCTATCTCTGTGTGGTTGAAATAAAGCTTCGTGATTGGGGTATTGTTCGAAGACTTACACGAATGTCTTATGAACTCTTTGGAAATTTTCTGAGTCCCTAAGGCTCCATTCTGTTGCCTGCATGTATTTATCCAGACCAGGAAAAACAGTCCAGGGCACTCTAGAGTAGCCACCAGACTACGGTGCGCTGCCCATAGTCCCAGACATGCTCCCACCCCCCACCCCAGGGAGTGACAGGGATGGAGAGGAAAGGAAGAGAGGACATGTGTGTGTCGTCCGTGTCCCCCCCCCCCCCCCCGCCTTCCGGACATCTTAGCTTCCAGGCAGCAGGTCACTGGGGGAGCCAACTCTGGTATTCCCAGCAAGTGCCCTCCTGGCTAAGATTCTGAACAGTTCTTAAAAAACGTATTGCACTGATTCCTTTGTTTGTTGTGTGTGTGTGTGCACATGGCACGGCATCCATGTGAAGGTCCGAGAGCAACATGGTTGCATCCTTCCACTATGTGGGTCTTGAGGATTACTTTAAACTCGGTTCCTCGGGTTCGGTGGTCAGAGCCTGTGTCAGCTGAGCCAGCTCCCAAGCCTGAACAGATCTTTAAAGGTTTCAGAACTTAGCATCATTTCCCACATTCCTATTCCCCCTAACATCGTAGCTAACATGAAGTTGGCTAGATCTCCTTCTCACGTAAGTCCTCATATTTGTGTACAGTTTGCAAAGGCTGGCTTTTCTCTTGCACATTTTTCGAGAAAAATATGCTAATTTCTTACCGTGTTAAAGCGGGCCTGTGTGGTGACTGTCTAGACTTAAGACTGATGTTTCAGTGGATGATCCAAGGGTGCCATGTTCTAGAACAGCTTGGATCCTGGGACCCTGGCTAGGGACAGTGAGGAAATAAAGGGCAGACATACACACGTATAATGTAGCCAGGTTCCGGTGGGATTCTGCTACCACCTCAACCCAGAACCTCAGTGTGT